>NW_010360880.1:61964-66758 GCF_000414095.1 Morus notabilis | reverse complement strand
TGATTCCCGCATAAGCTGAAATCAGAATCAGCCTAAGGCTGATTCTACTTTTAACTTTAAATTGGGTGAAAATTAGTTAAAAATTTGTTTTACCAAACATATTTTTAAATTTTAAATCTCTCAATAAGTGCTTTTTCTCTCCTAAAAGCAATACCAAACTCACCCGATATCTGAATTCTGAAGTCAATCAATAGTGATATGTGAAATTTTTATTTTTGTCAGATTCTTTACTACTTTCCTCGACTTCTGGAGTTTTGTTTGGGCCTTTGGGGGAACGAGAGAACCCAAAATACTTTTCCACATCCAGGCTTCATTGACAATTTCTTTCCCAGGGCTTTGTGAGAGAAAAAGAGAGATTGTAATGAAATTGATAGCTGAGGAAGTCCAACAAACACGTGTTTAAAATCCTGTTTCCTGCCAATTACATCCACACATTATCAGGCCTGAAATTGGTATTGAAAAGGAAAATAAATAGTATTGTCGAAAAGCTAAACAAAAATTTATAGTCCAAGAGTGAACTGGGATACATGCCCACCAGTGGAAAGTGTCAATTTAGTACACATGCTAGAGCTAGAGTTGACTTTGAAAATGAGCAAAACCAAACTTTATTTGTTTTTTTTTTTTTTTTTTTTTCATAAAATAAATATGATTGATCCTTACCCAAAATACATCTACATTTTCATGTCACCAATTTCCTAGTGGTTGGTTCATCTGTATTTCAAAGAAAGCATGGAATCCTCAACAAAAGTAAATAAATAAATAAATAAAGCATGAAATCGGAAGTGTAGTTTTGCATTTATAACAAAATATTTACATGTGAGGTACCAGACTATAGTTTCCTGTGAAAGAATTGGGCCAGTAGTAAAGGACTAGAAAGGGGTTTGTATCATCTATGTCAGTTTCTTCAAATGGAAAATTGAAAAAGTATAGACTTTAGCACGGTGAGCACTGTGAAGGAGTCGTGTATCAGGCAGAAGCCAAAGCCGCTTGAGATGACAACCTGGCCTAAGACTCAGCTGCTAACAAGCTCCTGAAACTTCACTCGCTTTTTAACACTACCCATTCGGTCGTAACCAATGCCAATTTTGCTATGCATCAACTTAATAGCTAGATCTGAATTGCCTGCTTTTCTCAAGGCATTGATTAGAACAGTACGAATTCTCCCTGGTATTTCCCTCCCCCTATCCACAATGCCGTCAGCCAACTTGCAAGCTTCCTTGATCCGACCAGCTTTGCACAACACGTTGAGCATATCTTCAAAAGCTGTTTCTGGAATTACACCCATTGGCGCTAAGTCATCCAAGATCTTGCAGGCCCTGGCAACTTTCCCCGAAAGACAGAGCCCTATAGAAAGAGCCCTGAAGGATGCTGCTGTTGGCGTGATGCCCTTGTCAATCATGATGTCCCATAGCTTCAATGCCTCCTCGTTTTTGTGCTCTTTAAACAGTCCGTCAATAAGTATAGTGTATGTATAAACTGTCTGATCGCAACCTTCATCTTCCATCCTCTTAAAAAGTGCTAATGCTTCATCAGTGTTCCCAGACTTGGCCAAGGCATCAATAAGGGCATTGTAGCAATATGAATCCCTCGGGCATCCATTATCAACCATCTCTTCAAAAATCGTTTGAGCTTCTTCTACATTCCCAGCCTTTCCAAAACCATTAATAAGACTAGAATAAAACATAGAATTTATCGGCATCCCCTTACCTTTACAAAACTCGAAATATCCCATGGCTTCATCCATTCTCCCATTCCTACATAGCCCATTGATAATAACCCCATAAGAAACCTCATCCGGTTCCAGCCCATCACTTTCCATCCTCTTAAACAGCCTCACTGCCTCTTCCATGCTCCCACATTTCGAATATGAATCAATCATAGCAGTGTATATAGCCACATTCGCTCCATAACCCTTCTGGATCATATCATTGAAAACGGCATACCCTTCCATACACTTCCCGCGCTTACAAAGCCCACTGATCACTAGAGTATAAGCATGCGGTGGAATTTCTAGTCTTTTCTCTTCCATTTCATGGTAAAGACTCAAACAAGAATCAAAATCTTCTTTCGAGTAACACGCCTGCATTAACGTCATATAAGTAACTTTATCAGGCTGCACATTCCTAGCTTCCATGGCTCTAAACTTGTCAAACGCTTTCTGGACTTGCCCTGCTTTACAATACCCCTTAAAAAGAGTATTATAAGTCACAATATCCGGTTCAACCTTCCCATTCTCCATAGCCTCGAAAACCCGCTCGGCGGATTCAATAAACATTGAATTCACCAAGCCATTCATCAGAAAATTGTAAGTATACAAACTTGGATCAATCCCATTCTCTTTCATCTGACGCCAAACCCACAACAATTCCTCAACCATCCCAACACTACCGAAGCTCTTAATCAACGAATTCGCCGAGGAGGCATTCATGAGAAAACTCATTCCTTCAAGCTCGGAAAACACTCTCCGAGCACAATCCAAATCACCGCACAAAGATAAAAGCTCAATCAAGGAAACATAACACTCAAGCTTCTGATTATACTTCTTTTGCTTACCAGCCCAGTAAAAGAAACGCAAAGCGATATCGGGTTTTCGCAAAAGCTCGCGGGAATTCAAAACAAAGGAAACAAAATTAGGCGACAATTTGATCAGGAATGTCTTACAGAAAGTGTCGAGATTGGCTTCCATGTCGGGGGACCCGTCCAAAGTGTTGAGAATATGGGCAACCCATGGAGATAGTTGGAGGTCTCGGGAGCTGGAGACTACTTCAGAAATATCGTTTAGTGGTTCTACCCATTCGGGAGGAGGGAGAGAGTTTGTGAAAACCCAATTTGGATTTGAGCTGAAACTCGTCGGTGTGTGAGAATTTGAGGAGTTTGGTGAGGACCCACCATTTTTGTACGGACGGGAAGGTCTCGGAGGGCGGAGTTGGGTTGCAGAGAAGGAGAAGCGGGATCTCAGAAGGGCTCTTCTCATCACGGCTTTGGCCGATGGTTCGCGCTTCGCAGCTACTTATGTTCAGCTGCATCGGCTCCTGCCTAACAAGGAAAAATATACATTTTATTTACGTTTTGTAATACATGTTGACGACGACATGGCAAAAAGGTCCCATGGTCTAGTGGTCAGGACATTGGACTCTGAATCCAGTAACCCGAGTTCAAATCTCGGTGGGACCTTTTTCTATTCATAGTTTATTTTAATAATTATTATTTTTTCTTTTTTGTGTTTTTAATGTGTTGTTTGAAATGTTTTTTTGCTAATAAAACATTTTTTTATCATCTCTGATAAAATGGCGGAACAAGAATTTTATTTTAATAGACGTAAATAATAGGGCTGCTCATTAGTCGGTGACTATGATTTTTGTCAATTCGGTCACCGACTGACATAGTCGGTTTTTAAGAAACTGAAAATTGACACCGGCCAAGGAGGAGAAGAAAACTAAAAGCTCAGAGGCCAAATTTTGTTGGTTCAGTTTCGATCGGTCATTGACAAATTGATGTGTGACACTTGTAAAGGAAGGAGAATAGCAAAAATGGTGGTAGACCTACGGCACTTCACTTCAACGGTGAAAAAAGAAAAATAAGAGGTTTTGTGTTTTACGTAAAAGTCTTATTTTGTTTTTAAACTGAAAAATCGTGATAAATATTCTTTAAAAATATATAGGTCAAGAATTTTATCAACCTGTCCACCACCACCCAGATGGCATCGTGCTTTTGCTCAGTCCTCGGAAGTCCCATAAAAAATCCATTGTGATGTGTTCCCATTTCCATCCCGACACAGGTAAAGGCTGTAATTCTCCAGCAGGCTTTTGATGCTCAACTTTAATTCGAAGATAAGTCACACATTCTGAAATATACTCATGAATGTTTTTCTTCATGCCTATCCACCAGTATTGTCGTTTGAGATCTTAGTACTTTCCGGATGAATAACGTACCTCGATTTATGGGCCTCATGTAAAATTGCCTTCTTGATCTCATCCACCTTAGGAATAGCTAGGCGGTTGCGAAAGTTAAGCGCTCCATCTTCTCGGATTCTCCAATCTTTAAGTTGCTCTCCATTCTGGATTCGAATCCAGATTCCTTGGAGATGAAGATCCTGCCATTGATTCTGCTTAACTTGTTGCACAAGGCCAGGTGTGGAGATCAGATTATACACCATTGCTTGGTTATAATCCTCGTGGTACTGAAGTTCATAATCGCTTATTACTTCAGTCATTGTCCAGTTTTCCAAAGCTAATGATGCCATAGTTCCTGTGGTCTTCCTGCTGAGGGCATCAGCAACCACATTAGCTTTTCCTGAATGATACTACAGTGTGAAGTCATAATCTTCTATGTATTTCACTCATCTCCTCTGTCTGAGATTCAGATCTTTCTGAGTAAACAAGTACTTCAGACTCTTGTGGTCAGAGAAAACCTGAAACTTTGCTCCATAGAGATAGCATCTTCATATCTTCAGAGCAAATATCACCGCTGCTAGCTCCAAATCATGAGTGAGGTAATTGATGAGGGGTATTTCTACCAACAAATCAAGTACTTTTAAGCATGAATATTTGTAAGTCCTCAAGCATTTTTGTTAGTTTAATGTCTTTTCTATGCTTATTATATGATTTATAAATAAATGCGAACTTGGATGATTTTGTCCAACTTGTGAATCAATGCCAAGAGAAGGCGAAAGAGGATTTTAAGGCACAAGGAGGAGGCTTTGGAACGCAAGAAAGCGGGCTACAGCGTGCAAAGGAAAGCGAAGTCAGAATGGGACGTGTGCCCGCGCCCGAGCCAGCTGTGCGCCAGCGCGCG
>NW_010360880.1:57950-60798 GCF_000414095.1 Morus notabilis | reverse complement strand
GTCCTCTTAAGATTTGCTCAACGAGACTCCGAGCCATTTTTTAGTGCTTGGGAGAGATACAAGGAGCAGCTCATTCAGTTTCCCGACCATGATTTCCCGAGGGAGGTGCAACTACAAATCTTCCTCGACGGGTTAGATGCCGTAACAAGAATGTGGGTGGAAAGAGGAAATGGTACCATCTTTTTTCACCAACTATCCGTGGATGAAGCTTAATGGTGGTTGGAAGACATAGCCGATATTAACTATCGGTATGGGAGGTATTCAACAAACAACCGCAGTTTTGAGGATAGCTCCAACATTTCGGAGCCATGGCTTGACACCCCCCGTCACCAAGCGGAGTTTTCTCACTTGAAGACCTTGTCGCCCAATTTTCAGAGGAGACAAGACTCCGCATAGAGAAGTTAGAGAGGATGGAGGCGCTCGACCAACTTCATGAGGAAATGAAGACAAATCTAGCGGAGTTGTTTAGGTTGAAGCTGCATCCAGATGAATCTACTAACGCCATGAATAGAGAAACACGAGAAGAGGATTGGGAGTTATTTGAAGATGACTCTTTGAAAGAGGAGGAGACTCAAGAATTGGTTAATGAAGAATTTCATGAAGATGTCAATGAGTCTCAATCCCTCGAGATCCCCATTGTCGTGCCACCCCCGGTTGAGAAAGATCATATCTATGAAGACCCAATGTGGCCGGCAACTCCTCCACCATCTCGAGCGCCGTTCTTCCACGCCAACCAAGCGCATATGCCGGCACCGAGTCAAGTTGAGCAAATGAGCCGAAAACTGTCAAATCTCACCAAGCTTGAAGGTTTAAAGAATCAAGACCCATACGTTGTGTTGTATGACACGTACTATGGGCGAAAGCCACTCTTTGACGAGTTGGCTCGGCATAGGAATAATTGAGCCTAAAGACACAATTTATGGAGGAGAGCCCCGCCCCAACCCGAGCTTATGCCATCATGTTCGGTGCATCATCGCCAACCATACTAGGAGGCGAGATTGTCTCGCCTCCGCGGTACGTGTTCTTATTCCCTTGTTATTAATTTTAAAGATTGTTTGATCCTGAGTTTGGGGGTGAGACACTTTGTGGTTGATTTTAGTGGATTTTGAGCATTACTTGTGAGTTGGTTGTTATGACTTGTCTCCATTGAGTTGTGTTCTTTTGGCCATGTTTTTACTTGTTTTTCTTTTTAGGTTGTTTGAATAAATTGTGAGTTTTGTTGAGATGAAATGACTAGATAATAATGATGAGTATAGTCACTTGATGCTTTCTTAGGTCTTTTGAAATGTATTTCATTGAGATTTATGTGTGCTTGACTCGCATTGATTGAAATTCACTCTAGATTCTCTACTTTTGACCACCGTGAATCATGATCACTTGATCTTTTGAGCATTTGGAGAACATTTATGTGCAATAGGTAGACTTTGATATCTCATGAATACTAGAACCCATTTGAGTGAAACTTGAGGCGAAATTGTCAGTTTAGTGTCATTGGAGAGAAGATTAAGGCATTTTATTCGGATTGATTGGGCCTTTGAAGCTAACCATTGAAAAGAAAATTCATCATTTGTTTACCCCCTTTGAGCCATATTGCTTATTTCGTTCATCACCCATGTGTGTACATCCAAACCACCAAATGCACTTTCACTTCCTAAACCCATCTCTACTAGGCATGATTGCATTAAAAGCTAAGATTGAGGGCAAGTGACGGTTATGTTTGGGAAATCATTACTGGATTGGCTTGTGTTATTTTTCAATTCCAAAAAAAAAAAAGAGAAAAAAAAAGAGTAAAAAAATAATACAAAAATAATAAGAGTCAATCGGATGAGGAATTTAGTAACCATTTCTATTTCTTTACAACATTGGGGACAATGATGATTTTGAGTTTGGGGGTGTGGTCTTTATTTCTCAAATTTTTGTGGTTTTTATTTCTTTTTAGGTTTAATTGAAAGTGAATGTACGATGAAATGAGGAGTTGATAAAATATTTTTTTTCTTTCTTGGGAATCATGTGAGATCTATGAGTTATGATACATGCCTAGGGTGATTTGAGCCTAAACATTCTAATCTCATCCACCTTTTACCTTAGCCATACATTACAACCCTCAAAAGTCCTTTTGATCTTCAATGACAAGTGAACCTTTATTAGTGGAGAGTGACACGAAAAATAGGCCTATGGTAGTTCTTATTAAGATATCACTCATAGTCTCCTTGGCACATAGGTCTATCCGGATTTTATTTGGTTGATTGAGATTGATTGTGCACACACTTACACTTTGAGAGTCTTGAGTGGAGTGAAATTGATGCTTGATGTTGAAATTCTAGATAATCTCAGTGTTTGCATTTCTTTTGAGCTTAGAGCATTATGTGGCTTTGGAGATACATGCACAGTTGTTGACTTGATACAAAACTCACACCCTTTTTTTCGTTTGTGTCTTAGTACTTGATTTGTGTTTTCTTTTTCTTTCTTTTCTTTTGCTTGAGGACAAGCACATGTTTAAGTTTAGGGGTATTTGATGAGGGGTATTTCTACCAACAAATCAAGTACTTTTAAGCATGAATATTTGTAAGTCTTCAAGCATTTTTGTTAGTTTAATGTCTTTTGTATGCTTATTATAGGATTTATAAATAAATGCGAACTTGGATGATTTTGCATGAAGAAAAGAAGAATATTTGCCCAACTTGTGAATCAATGCCAAGAGGAGGCGAAAGAGGATTTTAAGGCACAAAAGAGGAGGCTTTGGAACGCAAGAAAGCAGGCTACAGCACGCAAAGGAAAGCGAAGTCAGAATGGGACGCGCGCCCGCGCCTGAGCCAGCTGCGCGCCCGCGTGCGCCCCACATCCAGGC
>NW_010360880.1:46287-57172 GCF_000414095.1 Morus notabilis | reverse complement strand
AAATCAAGTCCCTAGACCATTTGTGTATAGATACTTTATTTTTATTTTCTTATATTTATTTTGTTTTAGTTCTTAATCATCATCTTATTTGGTTGCCTAGATAAAGTTAAGTTACAATAATCGCGGTATTTAACGGTAATTCTAAACCCAATCCCTGTGGAGACGATACTCACTCACCCTATACTTAAAACTTGACACCGTACGCTTGCGGAAATTTAATATATAAAAATGTTACGCACTCAAACATTTGCTTGTCCTCAAGCAAAAGAAAAGAAAGAAAAAGAAAACACAAATCAAGTACTAAGACACAAACGAAAAAAAAGGTGTGATGCTCTAAGCTCAAAGGAAATGCAAACACTGAGATTATCTAGAATTTCAACATCAAGCATCAATTTCACTCCACTCAAGACTCTCAAAGTGTAAGTGTGTGCACAATCAATCTCAATCAACCAAATAAAATCCGGATAGACCTATGAGCCAAGGAGACTATGAGTGATATCTTCATAAGAACTACCATAGGCCTATTTTTCGTGTCACTCTCCACTAATAAAGGTTCACTTGTCATTGAAGATCAAAAAGACTTTTGAGGGTTGTAATGTATGGCTAGGGTAAAAGGTGGATGAGATTAGAATTTTTAGGCTCAAATCACCCTAGGCATGTATCACAACTCATGGATCTCACATGATTCCCAAGAAAGAAAAAAAAATATTTTATCAACTCCTCATTTCATCATACATTCACTTTCAATTGAACCCAAAAAGAAATAAAAACCACAAAAATTTGAGAAATAAAGACCAGTAATTCCATTTATGTGGCTTCAGTTGGTGAGATACGTAGGCTATGATACGTCAACCTTGCATCAAGACACAACCAAGTCCACTCCCCGAGGCATCAGAATATACCTCGTATGGCTCTTCATTATTGGGAATAATAGGACTGGTGCACTTGTCATCCTTACCTTCAGTTCTTGGAAAGCATCTTCGCATCTAGCATCCCACTCGAATCTGACTTCTTTCTTGGTCAACTGAGTCATCGGTGCAGCAATGCTCAAGAAGACTTTTACGAATCGTCGATAGTATCTTACTAGTCCGAGAAAACTTTGAATCTCTGCCACGTTCTTCGGCCTTTTCCACTATAACACAGTCTTAATCTTGGAAGGATCTATAGAAATTCATTGTCCTGATATTACGTGACCAAGGAACTTCACTTCCGTCAGCCAGAAGTCACACTTCTCTTTCTTCACATACAACTGGTGTTCATGAAGAGTTTGAAGAATAATTCTTAAATGCTGCTCATGTTCTTCCCAAGTCTTCGAATAGACCAGAATGTCATCGATGAAGACAATTACAAATTGATCCAAGTACGACCGGAAGACGCGATTCATTAAATCCATGAATGCAGCTGGGGCATTCGTCAACCCGAAAGGCATTACCAAGAACTCAAAATGCCCATACCGAGTTTTAAAGGTAGTTTTCGGAATGTCTTCCTCCTTAATGTTGAGCTGATGATATCCTAACCTTAAGTCAATCTTAGAGTAATATTGTGGTCTACCTAACTGATCGAATAACTCATTGATCCTTGGTAGTGGGTATTTATTCTTCACAGTTACCCTATTCAATTGACGATAGTCAATGCACAACCGAAGAGATCCGTCGTGCTTTTTCACAAACAACATCGGTGCACCCTAAGGGGAAGTACTGTTCCTTATGTACCTTTTTTCTGCTAGCTCTCCGAGTTGTTTCCTTAATTCTCTCATTTCTGCAGGTGCCATTTGGTAAGGAGGAATGGAAATTGGAGCCGTTCCCTGTATCAAATCAATGCCGAATTCAATCTCCTGATCCAGCGATAAACCGGGTAACTCATCAGGAAATACATTCACAAATTCATCCACCAAAGGAATTCTCACATTATCTCCAGTTATCTCGGGTTCACCTTCTAAAGTAAGAAGGAATGAAAAGCAGGCTAGATTTCTCCGTCCCCCAACGCTATATCGTAATAAGTCTTTCTTCTAAGACTGGATTCATGTCTGCTTGATAAGTGATTATCACTCCAGAATTAGTCATCAAAGTCACTCTCCTACGGTAGCAATCAACAATCACACCGTATCTGGCTAACCAATCCATTCTGAGTACTACATCAAACAGACTCATCAGAAGGATTATCATGTCAGTTCTCAATCGTTCACCTCCAATCATGATTTCACATGATCTACACACACTAGATACCTCCACACATCCCAGTGGAGAGTTTAACATCATCGGGGTTTCCAAGCTCTCAGATTTCAGTTTCCAGGCTTGCACAAAAGAACTTGATATAAAAGAATGAGTAGCATCAGTATCAAACAATACACGTGCTAGAGAGTGAGATATTAGGATTATACCCTCAACCACCATGTTGGTGGCCTATCCTCCAGAACTGCCTCCTGTCAAGGTGTAAGCTTATCCTTGTGCTTTCCCCTTCCCTTTATCACCAATATTAGGCCTTTGGGTCCCTGGCCTATATTGTTGTGGTGGAGGTATCTGCATCGGTCCCGACGCTTGAGGCCAAAATTGTGGATATTGAGGTAGACGGTAGGTTGGTACATGAGGGTATGGCATTGGCAGCTATGGCTGATAAGGCGGCACAAACTGCGGTGGTATTCCTTGACCGTAAGAAGCCTCACTCTGAGATTGTTGAGTCAGTGGCTGATTCTGATTTGGACAGTTCCTCATAATGTGGCTAACTTACCCACAATAATGGCACTTGGGTCTATAAGGACCACTTCTGTCACTTCTAGAGGAGCTACTGTCACCACTAATCATTTCTCCGCTAATCTGTCCCTAATTGTAGTTTCTTCTATCGCTCCGTTGTGGCCCACCTGAAACAGAAGGTCCACCAGAAGCAGAAACTCGACTAGCTGCTTCCTTACTTTGCTGATATGCTAAGTTATCTTGTTCTACGCTTGTAGTAGCAGCCATCAGGTCTAAAAAATTTCAAATTTTTAGAGCCACCAAAGGTCTACTTACGGGATTCTTAAGACCCTTCTCGAATTTAAGACACCTTAGGTGTTCAGACTCCACCAGAGATGGCGCAAAGCGAGATAAATCATTAAATTTAGCCCCATACTCCCTCACGGACATGTCACCCTGTAATAAAGACATAAACTCCATTGCCTTTTCATCCTTATAGCTCTGAGGGAAGTATTGTTCATTGAAGATAGCTTCAAACTGTTCCCAAGTCATTCCCGTAACATCAAGTCTTCTTCTTACTTGCTTCCACCAGTTGCTTACTTGGACCTCTATCTTATACACCGCGAATTCTATATAATATTCCTCCGGCACTCCCATAGTGTTTAGGTGTTTAACAATGGAGTCAAATCAGTACTCCGCTTCCTGAGGTCCTCCCTCACTATTGAATGTGGGGATAAGTGCACACCTAAACTCACGGAAATAACCCTGCTTTCTATCCTCGGCCGGTCGCTTATTCTGAGCTCAAGTGGCCATCCCTTGGAAAGTGGCATACATGGCATCCATGAATTCTTAATTTTGTGGTGCCGGGTTGTTAACCGACCTACAACACGGTGGCATCTCCTTTAACTGAAAAGAAACTAGACTGTTTAGTGGATTCCTGATGTCACACATGTATGTACAATCCTGTGGTTCCTAAACCTAAGGCTCTAATACCACTCTGTCACACCCCGGGGCGGGGTCGGTGACGTGGAGGCTCGATTAGGGATTTAACGCAATTAAGAATAAAATGTTAAATTCCCAAACGAGCCCCACATTTCACAAAAAAAATAAATTGTTGATTACAAGAGATTTATAACTAATCCTCTAACATCGTTCGAGGCTTCACCCACAGGATATGCATCATTGTACATACATGACACGTAAATAACACTACAGACATCAACCACAGTCTAGAAATCTAAGTATCAGAGTTTACAAATTTTACAAATTCTTACATTCGTACATAGGGAAGATGATCACAATCCTCACCAAATCCGGTGGTAGCAATCTACTCAGCTACTCCGCACTGCTCCTATAATCGCCTGGGAGGGGTTTAACATTTATAAAATAATACAACGTGAGAGAAAGGCCCAGTAGGATATATTTTGAAATAACTTTGTAAATAAGTAAATAAATAAATAAGTAAGTGAATAAATACAAACATTCAGTTCCAACACAACAGCTGGAACCTCACATCCGTATTACAGGCATCAACAAGTAATTTATCAACCACATGCACAAGCCATATCACCCCGGACTGGGTTTCAGGTCCTGCCCCCAAGGATGCACTCTCCACATCATATCTAGTCCATCAACCAGTTTACCGATTTGCAAGATCTATTATCTTAAGAAACATTCATTAAACTTTATGAAACAGTTCATTATACTCCCTAGAACTACAACAAGCAATGGGGGTTAAAATATTTTTCTTTCGCAAGCATACCCTTTCTTTAAAATATTTGCAAGGCCAAAACTCTTTTGAAACAGGCTCACAAAGGAAATGGTAAGAAATCCTACCTTGCAAGTACCAAACCTGGCTAGTGTTACTCTATTCCGGCTTTCACTTCCTTAAAGAAGTATTGTTCATTGAAGATAGCTTCAAACTGTTCCCAAGTCATTCCCGTAACATCAAGTCTTCTTCTTACTTGCTTCCACCAGTTGCTTACTTGGACCTCTATCTTATACACCGCGAATTCTATATAATATTCCTCCGGCACTCCCATAGTGTTTAGGTGTTTAACAATGGAGTCAAATCAGTACTCCGCTTCCTGAGGTCCTCCCTCACTATTGAATGTGGGGATAAGTGCACACCTAAACTCACGGAAATAACCCTGCTTTCTATCCTCGGCCGGTCGCTTATTCTGAGCTCAAGTGGCCATCCCTTGGAAAGTGGCATACATGGCATCCATGAATTCTTAATTTTGTGGTGCCGGGTTGTTAACCGACCTACAACACGGTGGCATCTCCTTTAACTGAAAAGAAACTAGACTGTTTAGTGGATTCCTGATGTCACACATGTATGTACAATCCTGTGGTTCCTAAACCTAAGGCTCTAATACCACTCTGTCACACCCCGGGGCGGGGTCGGTGACGTGGAGGCTCGATTAGGGATTTAACGCAATTAAGAATAAAATGTTAAATTCCCAAACGAGCCCCACATTTCACAAAAAAAATAAATTGTTGATTACAAGAGATTTATAACTAATCCTCTAACATCGTTCGAGGCTTCACCCACAGGATATGCATCATTGTACATACATGACACGTAAATAACACTACAGACATCAACCACAGTCTAGAAATCTAAGTATCAGAGTTTACAAATTTTACAAATTCTTACATTCGTACATAGGGAAGATGATCACAATCCTCACCAAATCCGGTGGTAGCAATCTACTCAGCTACTCCGCACTGCTCCTATAATCGCCTGGGAGGGGTTTAACATTTATAAAATAATACAACGTGAGAGAAAGGCCCAGTAGGATATATTTTGAAATAACTTTGTAAATAAGTAAATAAATAAATAAGTAAGTGAATAAATACAAACATTCAGTTCCAACACAACAGCTGGAACCTCACATCCGTATTACAGGCATCAACAAGTAATTTATCAACCACATGCACAAGCCATATCACCCCGGACTGGGTTTCAGGTCCTGCCCCCAAGGATGCACTCTCCACATCATATCTAGTCCATCAACCAGTTTACCGATTTGCAAGATCTATTATCTTAAGAAACATTCATTAAACTTATGAAACAGTTCATTATACTCCCTAGAACTACAACAAGCAATGGGGGTTAAAATATTTTTCTTTCGCAAGCATACCCTTTCTTTAAAATATTTGCAAGGCCAAAACTCTTTTGAAACAGGCTCACAAAGGAAATGGTAAGAAATCCTACCTTGCAAGTACCAAACCTGGCTAGTGTTACTCTATTCCGGCTTTCACTTCCTTAAACCCTTCAATCCGAGTCCTCAGCTAGCACTGATACAAAACAACACTTTAGGATCCAATTCTCATTCCTAAAGCAATTCAATCTCAATTATATTTTTTTAGATTTCCTATTAGTGTGCTTTAATCAATTACCGGTTTCATAAACTATTTCATATTTCAAATCATCATTCTAAGGGTTTTCAATCTCAAAACATGGATTAAATAAGCTAATCCATTCATTCTAAGTCCCCAAATGAAGCTAATTTGGGATCTCCTCAAAAATTGAGGTCAAAACAGGATTTTTCAATAAAACAGGGTCAAACCCAGTGTACATCGGTCGACCGGTGACAGAGCAGTGTAACACCACCGGTCGACTGGTGGTGTGCACTAGTAGGATGCGAATTATACACCTTGAACAGTTGAAAAAGATTAAAGATTACTAAATTAAAATAAAACCGCTCACATACGATTCAATATCAAATTAAGAAATAAAACATAAAAAAATTACAAAGCTTTAATGTCATCACTTAAAAGAAAAACTTCTAGTTAATTTCTTGCCAAAAAAATGGAGGACCACCAGTCTTTTCGAACTATGATGACAGGAGATCGGAACACGGTGAAAGCGATCGAGAGATTTGATGGTGATGAAGATCGTGACGGAAATGCAAATTCCACATATTGCCTGATGTCACACATGTATGTACAATCCTGTGGTTCCTAAACCTAAGGCTCTAATACCACTCTGTCACACCCCGGGGCGGGGTCGGTGACGTGGAGGCTCGATTAGGGATTTAACGCAATTAAGAATAAAATGTTAAATTCCCAAACGAGCCCCACATTTCACAAAAAAAAATAAATTGTTGATTACAAGAGATTTATAACTAATCCTCTAACATCGTTCGGGGCTTCACCCACAGGATATGCATCATTGTACATACATGACACGTAAATAACACTACAGACATCAACCACAGTCTAGAAATCTAAGTATCAGAGTTTACAAATTTTACAAATTCTTACATTCGTACATAGGGAAGATGATCACAATCCTCACCAAATCCGGTGGTAGCAATCTACTCAGCTACTCCGCACTGCTCCTATAATCGCCTGGGAGGGGTTTAACATTTATAAAATAATACAACGTGAGAGAAAGGCCCAGTAGGATATATTTTGAAATAACTTTGTAAATAAGTAAATAAATAAATAAGTAAGTGAATAAATACAAACATTCAGTTCCAACACAACAGCCGGAACCTCACATCCGTATTACAGGCATCAACAAGTAATTTATCAACCACATGCACAAGCCATATCACCCCGGACTGGGTTTCAGGTCCTGCCCCCAAGGATGCACTCTCCACATCATATCTAGTCCATCAACCAGTTTACCGATTTGCAAGATCTATTATCTTAAGAAACATTCATTAAACTTATGAAACAGTTCATTATACTCCCTAGAACTACAACAAGCAATGGGGGTTAAAATATTTTTCTTTCGCAAGCATACCCTTTCTTTAAAATATTTGCAAGGCCAAAACTCTTTTGAAACAGGCTCACAAAGGAAATGGTAAGAAATCCTACCTTGCAAGTACCAAACCTGGCTAGTGTTACTCTATTCCGGCTTTCACTTCCTTAAACCCTTCAATCCGAGTCCTCAGCTAGCACTGATACAAAACAACACTTTAGGATCCAATTCTCATTCCTAAAGCAATTCAATCTCAATTATATTTTTTTAGATTTCCTATTAGTGTGCTTTAATCAATTACCGGTTTCATAAACTATTTCATATTTCAAATCATCATTCTAAGGGTTTTCAATCTCAAAACATGGATTAAATAAGCTAATCCATTCATTCTAAGTCCCCAAATGAAGCTAATTTGGGATCTCCTCAAAAATTGAGGTCAAAACAGGATTTTTCAATAAAACAGGGTCAAACCCAGTGTACATCGGTCGACCGGTGACAGAGCAGTGTAACACCTCGACTCGACTGGTGGTGTGCACTAGTAGGATGCGAATTATACACCTTGAACAGTTGAAAAAGATTAAAGATTACTAAATTAAAATAAAACCGCTCACATACGATTCAATATCAAATTAAGAAATAAAACATAAAAAAATTACAAAGCTTTAATGTCATCACTTAAAAGAAAAACTTCTAGTTAATTTCTTGCCAAAAAAATGGAGGACCACCAGTCTTTTCGAACTATGATGACAGGAGATCGGAACACGGTGAAAGCGATCGAGAGATTTGATGGTGATGAAGATCGTGACGGAAATGCAAATTCCACATATTGGATTTGATGTGATCGACCCCATGGCGAGGGGAGCTCTTAGAGCATCGACGTCGAGGCTGGATCTCGTTGTTTAGAGGCATCTAGTCATTGATTGCCACGCCGATAAGAATCTTGACCGCGTGAGGGAGATTACATCGGCATTCTCTAGTGTTAAGAACCATTGATGATCAAGATCTACAAGAATCATGACCGCGTGTGGAAGATTTTACAGGCGTCCTTTAGGATCGAGAACCATTGAGATCCAGATCTGCAAGAAACATGACCACGGGGAAGATTTCATCGGTGTTTTCTAGCGTCAAGAATCATTGATGATTCAAATCCAGATTTGACGAAGAGCTCATGGTTCTGATATGTCAAAATTGATTATTTTGAATGTGGAGATGAGAAAAGAGTATAAGAGAAATAACAAAATCTTTAGTTAAACACATCGCCCATTTTACTAGTTTGTTATGATTTCAAGTTAACCAATATTCCATATTTTAAATATTAGGACTTGATTCGTTATTGATTTTGTATACATCTCTTCTATTGACGGTGTTTTTCCGACAACTCGTGAGTATCTCCTAAAAACACTCGCGAGACCACACTCAAGATTCGGTTAAGGATTAAGACTGAAAAATAATGTAAAGGAGACAACAATTTTATAGTGGTTCGGCAATAATTCTTTGCCTAATCCACTTGTGCATGCACTAATGTTTCAACCGGTTACAAGCTCTCTTTTCTTAGTAATGAAATGGTGTCTAACCCCTTTCTGGATTTCATTGGCCCTATTTATAGGCCTTTACATGTGAATGTGTATTCTCCGTTCCCAAGGAGGAAGCCATCCTCTATCCTCGGTAAGCATGAGAGTAGGTGAGTTTTCATTATGACTGTCCCGGGGAATGCGGCTGATCCTTCCTATCTGCCGCCTGACCTTCTGACTTTTGCAGTAGCAGTCGAATCAGCACTCCCCTCTTCGAGTTGACAAGACAGCTGGTAGAGAGAAGCGACAGTGATACCCCGGCGCCGTGGCCTCCGAACGCTGAGTCACTGCGCCCGGCGCCCCTTCCCGCGCATGGTCTCCTGGCGCAGATAGTGGCGTTCCCTCAGCGCCAGCGACCGATCCTTTACGAGCAGTCCTCGCCGTCTATCATTAAAGAGGGTGGCCGATCTCTCGACCATGGTGTAACAATTACCCTCTAGGCCGGGACGTCACGGCGTGACTTTCCGGGCTATATAGCGTCGAGGATGCTACGTGGAAATAAGGCTTTCTGTGAGTAAGGGTGGTTGTTTGCAGGCACAGGGCATCATTGCGGTTGGTTTCTCGGGCAGTGGAGCAGTCACGTTGATTGTATCAACTGTCACGTCCCCGTTTCCCTAGCGCCACGTGGAACTGGAGGGATGAATCGTCACCGTCAAATTGAGTCCTTTCATGTTGCTCCCTCCCCGGCCGTTCGATCGCGCCTTCTCAGATCTACCATCGGATGGGACCAAATCAGATCCTACGGTCGAGATCTGGAACCCTTTGGACTCCTCGGGGACCTCTGGACTTCTCCTCTGGTGGGTATATATATCCCCATGCCTTTATTTTCCTGACCACCGAGCTTTCAGGATGTTGTTACTCTGCCAGATTTTCACCCGAGCTCTTGCCTCCATGCATCCTTCCGCATCTGACCGTCTTTTGCCCTCAGAATCCGGTAAGTCTTCATTCCTCTTGCTCTTCCCGTAGGTCCGGTTCCATTGTTTGCGGTAGTTGTGTCAAAACGCACTGTAAGGAGGGAAAATAGTCTTGCCTGATGCTGCCGGCATTGTGCTGACGGCAGGGCCTACACTGCGTCTAAGCGCCACTGAGGCCGCCGGACTTGGCTTTGTGCCTCTGGGCCTCTCGGCACATTCTGCTTGTCCTCCTGCCCTGCACTTTTGGCCTCTCGACCACTAGGAGCTAACTTGCCCCCTTGTTTACCTTTTTCCAGAACATGTCACCGAAGCAGACTAGAGGTCGAGAGGTCTCCAAATACAGGGTCAGAGAAGATCCTGAGGATGCCGCGACTTCGAGCACATCTTCGGGTGGAAGTGGGGATTCCTTGCTTCGTCAAGTCAAGGAGTACGTTGAGGCGTCAACCTCAACCTCTCAGAAGGATGTGCTCGTACTCCTCGACGATGAGGGTGTTGACCCGCATGCCGGTTCCCCTGGGGATCGAGGGTATGGGTGTAACACCCTGAAGAATTAATTGAGATTAATTAAGGTAATTGAGATTATTAGTGTGCCTAATCTGATTTAATTAATTGAGTTTAAATAATTTCAAGGTATTTAAATTATTCACAGTAATTTATTTAATCCAGAAGTGTGTATGGGCGCATTTCTGGACTGTTATATTTTACACATGTCATTTTCTTTTATTTTTCTTTTCTTTTCTTTTTTTTCTTTTTTTTCTTTTTCCTTTCTTTTCTTTCCTTTTCTTTTCGTTCCCGTGCGTTTCTCTCTCTCTCTCTCTCACTTCCGTGCTCTCTCTCCCTCTCTCTCTCTCCCATTTGTGTCTCAAATCAAAACCGGATTCGAACCAAGAGTGATTTCAAAGAGTTTTCAACATCAAGAGAAGGATTCGAGGTAAGATTACTGAAAGAACCTCTCTTGAATCTATGTTTTTCAGATTTCAAAACTTATTTTTTGGTTCAAAACGGATTTTGATG
>NW_010360880.1:37632-44506 GCF_000414095.1 Morus notabilis | reverse complement strand
CCCCCCGGTCACATGACTGTGTATACCCGAGCGCTCACATTTGGGCTAACTCTGCCCTTCCATCCGTTCATGAAGGCCCTCTGCAGCCTCCACAGGATTTCTCCCACACAGTTGTCTCCCAATTGTTGGGTGACAATAAACTCAATGATAATACTATGGAGGAAATTTTTGAGTCTCGATCTAATCGTCGAGGAATTCTTGCACTGCTACTCCCTTCGGGCCTCCCCTAACCAAAAGGGATTCTTTTACATAGCCTCCCATGCTAAGTCCAAACCTCCTGTCCCCCCCGTGGTCGTCGGGAAGACCACCAGCGCTCACGGGTGGAAGCCCTAATTTTTCTTCCTCGGGGGGAATTTCAACTCTCACCCCCTCGACGACGAGCGACCGTTAGGGACTCAGACATTATTCAACAAATATTGTAGGTTCCCTCGCTTTTCCTTTTCTTTTGAGATTTTTGTGCCGCTGTCGAGGTTTTTGTCACTTACCGTTCCCACTCGTAGGTGACGAAGTCGATCGCCTAAGGCTCTCCTCAGCCGCTCTCGCTCGCCTCGAGAAGATATTGTCCCTTTCTCCCGATCGTCAACGTGCCTCGATCCTCAACACTAGGAAGAACAGCCTGCTGTACGGCCTTGTCGTAGATCTTCCTCGCCTGAGTCGACCCGTAGTTCCTCCTGTGGATCTCCTCGACGATAGGTTTGCTCTTCCCATTCAATTTCTTTAGCGAAGACCGGGGGGTGTAGTCGAGGTGTCCCTAATTTGGTCTATTCTTTTCCACGTAGCCGTGCCATCTGAGATGAAGTACAACATCCTCGTCAAGCCAAGGAAGAGCACGACCGGTGCGGGATCGAGCGGGATGTCGAGCCAGTGTACAGTTGAGGTCGTTATCTCTCCGGGCATCACTGTGACCCTTAGAAAGGGGGTATTCGTGATTGAACCCCCCCCCCCCCCCCCCCCCCCGCCATCCCCCCCCCCCCCCCCCCACCCGAAGAGGCAAAAAGTGACAGAGCCACGAGTCTCTCCTGTAGTCGTGGGGTCTTCCGGACAAGGTCGACACCTCGAGAAGAACAAAGGCGCCGAGGTCGCGGTAAACTTGGTAGTTTCGCCCCTTCCCCCTGAGCCTGTCCTGCTTCCAGGGTTGAAGGTTGATGACCCTTCGTTCCTCGTGCCTGACGTTGTCGACCTCAACTTGACTCATGCTCTGCGCCTCCCGCCTCGCTTCAGCCTTCCTCTGTAGGCCATATACACCTTCTTTCATGAGGACACCTAGGATGTTTATGCCGGGGAGAGTATCCTGGACCGGCAGCGCCTGACCGTGAAACGTCAACTCTCGGTAAGCCCCGACCTCGACTCTTATCACCACTTTTGCTTATATGCAGTAGTCCCCCATTTTTTTTGGGCTTCTCCATCTTGACCGCATTCTTTCTTCCCTTTGGAATTCAGGCCCTCGAGCTTGCTCTTCAGAATTACGTAGAGCTAGAGACCCTTCTCAAGGGGGAGAGGGCGTCGGTGGCCGCCGAGAAGGAGATCACCGCCCTTCGTGCAGTTCGAGACGAGCTTTCGACGGACTTGGAGGTCGAGAAGGCAAAGGTGCGGTCCCTCAAGGATAGTATCTCCAACGAGAAGCCCAGCAGCTTCATGGAAGGCCTTAAGGAGGGGAGCTCTAAGCGGGTCGAGGCGTACCTCACATCTATGGAGTTCCAGCAGCGGCAAAAAGAGTCCACTTCCAAAGCCATCTCGGACTTCCTGGCCTCCGAAGACTTCCGCCGCCTGGTCGACGCTAGGCTTAACGCCTTTAAAGAGTCCCAGGAGCTCAAGGACTTAATCGAGGGCCAGGTGCATCAATTCAAATCCTCGACGGCCTTTGAGGAGCTCATCAACCAAAGGCTCGAGGCCTACCAGGCCTCCGTCGAGTGCGAAGAGTTTCAACTGTCCCTGATGCAGTCCGCGGGGGAACAAATCCTCGACCGCTTCCGCCAGAAACGTCCAGACGTCGACCTATCCTTCTTGGACGAGTCCGACAGTGAGGGCGTGGAGGTGGTCGAGCCGGCACAGGGGGCCGATGGTGTCGATCAAGCACACGGCGGTGTGGAGCAGGCAGCGGGCAGCGACGATGAGTAAGTAGGAGACTTCAGCCGGGGGCTTCTATTATTTTTGTGACCCCCTCTTCTCTCTTTTTTTTTTTTGCAGGGCCGTGAGGCCCAGACAATATGTTTGGTAATTTGTAACGACCATAAGGTCGAGACAAGCTTTTATTATTTTTATTTTTCTTATATGCACTTATGCTTATTCCATTTATTGTGTTGTGTGGAGGATTTTTTCTAAGTGTAAGCTCTACTACCTCTTGTGAGTCGACAAGGTGTTGCATTTTGGTGGGGGGCCTTATTGTTGGGCCTTATACCCCCTCGCCGAAGCTAAGTTTTAGGAGTCGGCTTTGGCGCACCCTTGTCAACGCTCCAACACAAATAGTAGAATGTTAAAAGCGTAGAAAATCTGCTAGTTGATTAAGCACGGTTGGGCCAGAGCCCTGCCGCCTCTGCGGGTTCGAGGGGGGCTTATATTGTCCCCTTGTCGAGAACAAAGCCTTGGGCTTGTCTTTGGCACATCGTCGTCGACGTGTCGACGACTTTCGTCGACATAAATTATTAATTACGCGTATAATGCACTAATAGTAAAAAGAATTGGTCGACGTGTCGACGCATAATTATTCATGTATAATATACAAGTTGGCTTTCCACCCTGCCAGGAAGAGGAAATGAAGAAACAAAAGTAGAAGGCATTAGGCCTGCTCTGTTAGGTCGACGTTTCTCGTGATCACTGGTAGTAGACCTTCAGCTGGTCCGCATTCCAGGTATGCTTGATGCTTCGACCGTCGAGCTCTACCAGTCGATACGACTCATTAGCAACGACCTCCTTTATTATGTAGGGCCCTTCCCAGGTCGGCCCCAAGGCTCCAGAGTTTTTGGGTTTTGTGTTGAGGGTTACCACCCGTAAAACTAGGTCCCCGACCCCGAAGCACTTTTACCGGACCTTCTTATTATAGTACCTGGCAGTTCTTGCCTGGTAGGTGGCGAGCTGTAGCTGCGTGTTCATGCGCCGTTCTTCTAGGAGGTCGAGCTCCAAGCCCATCAGTTCGGCGTTCCTATCCTCCTCATACCGGGTCACTCGGTTGGTTAGGATGGATACCTCGACTGGAAGGACCGCCTCGGCTCCGTAGGCCATTGAGAATGGGATTTCCTCCGTAGTAGTTCTACTCGTTGTTCGGTAGGCCCACAGTACTTTTGGTAACTCATCGGCCCATTTCCCTTTGTAGGCGTTGAGGCGTCGTTTGAGCGTAACCTTGATTATCTTATTGACCGCCTCGACCTGTTCGTTGGACTGGGGGTAGACGATGGAGGAAAAATTCTTATGGATCCCCAGTAGCTCGCAAAACTAACTCGTGTTATCATTGTTGAACTGCTTCCCGTTGTCGGACACGAGGGAATGCGGCACACCGAACTTGCAAACTATGTTGTTCCATATGAAGTTTGTACATTTCTCCTCTGAGATGGTCGTCAATGGCTCGGCTTCGACCCACTTCGTGAAGTAGTCGACGGCGACAATAGCGAACTTATAACCCCCCGGGGTCCTGTGTAGGGGACCGATGAGGTCAATCCCCCATTTAGCGAAAGGCCAAGGGGACACTATTGAGGTTAAGTCCTCTGAGTGCAGTCGAGGAGTGGGGGCATACCTCTGGCAGCTCTCGCACCTTTTCGCGTACTCGGCTGCATCCTTCTTGAGATTTGGCCAGTAATACCCCTGTCGTAGTATTTTGTAGGCCAGGGACTGTCCGCCTGTGTGATTCCTACATACCCCGTCGTGCACTTCGAATAACACTCTTTTTACATCTTCTGCGCCGAGGCACCTGAGCAAAGGCGTCGAGTATCCTTTGCGGTAGAGGAGATTATCGTGTATTGTATACCTCGCCGCCTAATGCTTCATCTTTTTGGCCTGCTGCCTATCCTCAGGGAGTTCACCTTCGACCAAATACTTGATGATCGGGTCCATCCAGCTTGGCTGATAATCCACCGACACGACCTCAGGCCTTTTTCCGGAGGTCGGGGTCTTCAAGACCTCGATGGGCACCAAGTTTAGGAGCTCGGCATCTCTCGATGTCGCCAACTTGGCGAGAGCATCGGCATTACTATTCTCTGCCCTCGGCACCTGCTGTATGTCGTAGGTCGTGAGCCTCCCCAGGGCTTCCTTAACCTTCTTCAGATACGCGGCCATCTTTTCATCCCTGGTCTGGTACTGGCCCTTCACTTGATTCACAATGAGCTGTGAATCACTGAAGATGTCGAGGTTCTCCACTTTTAAGTGCTCCGCCAACCGGAGTCCAGCAAGCAGCACCTCGTACTCTTCTTCGTTATTGGACGCGGGGAATTCAAACCTGATGGCCGAGGTGACCTTGTGCCCCTCTGGTGTGTGTAACACCAGTCCTGCCCCACTGCCATTGTCGTTGGAGCTTCCATCGACGTAGAGCTTCCATCGCGGTGGTTCGTTGGCTTCCTCGACCTCGGCTGGTAGCCCTGTGAATTCTGCCACGAAGTCTGCTAGGGCTTGGCCCTTGACAGCGGTCTGTGGTTTGTAGTCGATGTCAAACTGGCTAAGCTCGATGGACCATTTTAAGAGTCGACCAGAGGTGTCTGGCTTTTGTAGCACCTGCCTGAGTGGGTGGATGGTCAGGACCTGCACGCTATGGGCTTGGAAGTAGTGCCGTAACTTCCTCGTCGTCACAATTAGTGCAAGGGCGAGCTTTTCCATCTGGGGATACCTCGTCTCCGCGTCGAGAAGGCACTTGCTGGTGTAATACACTGGCAACTGCACTTTCTTCTCTTCGCGGATTACCATCGAACTAACGGCGTGTTCCGAGACCGCCAGGTAAAGGCTCAGCACCTCTCCGGTCACAGGTTTGGACAGCAAAGGAGGTTTCCCGAGGTGTTCCTTTAGTTATTGGAACGCCCGTTCGCACTCTTCCGTCCATAGGAAAGGCTTGCTTTCCCTCAGGGTGTCAAAGAACGGTATGCACTTATCTGTAGATTTGGAGATAAACCTATTAAGTGTGGTCACATAGCCTGTCAACTTCTGGACCTCCTTGGGCTTCCTCGGCGATGCCATGTCAAGGAGGGCCTAAATCTTCTGCGGATTGGCCTCGATTCCTCGACTGCTCACCATGAAGCCCAAGAATTTCCCTAAAGCGACGCCGAAGGCACACTTACGGGGGTTTAGCTTCATTTTGTACGCTCTGAGGACACCAAACATTTTCCCCAGGTCCTCCACGTGGTCCTCTGCCTTCCTGCTCTTCACCAGCATATCGTCGACGTAGACCTCCATAGTCTTTCCGATTTGCCCCGTGAACATCTTGTTGACGAGGCGTTGATAGGTCACTCCAGCATTTTTAAGACCGAAGGGCATCACTTTGTAACAGTAGAGCCCTCTGTCGATAACGAACGTCGTGTGCTCCTCGTCGCGGTCGAGCATTGGTATCTGGTTGTACCCAGAGTACGCGTCCATGAAGCTCAGTAGTTCGTGCCCCGATGTGGCGTCGACTAGCTGGTCAATTCAGGGTAGTGGGAAGCTGTCCTTGGGACATGCTTTGTTGAGGTCACTGAAGTTGACGCACGTTCGCCATTCCCCGTTCGGCTTTTTCACCAGTACGGGATTCGACACCCACTCGGGGTACAGGACTTCTCGAATGAAGTTGTTCGTGATCAGCTTGTCGACCTCTTCCCATAGGGCTTCGGATCTTTCGGCGTTCATAGGTCGACGCTTCTGTCTCTTAGGCGAAAACTTCTGGTCGATGTTCAGCCGGTGACACATGACGCCGGAGCTTATCCCTTCCATGTCTTCGTGGGTCCAGGCGAACACGTTGAGGCTTCCTTTAAGAAACTCGACCAGTCTTTTGTGGACCTGTGCTCCCAGTTCTGAACCTACCCTTAGCATTCTCGTCGGGTCCTTTTCGTCAATGGGGACCTCGATCAACTCCTCGACTGGTCCCGTCCCGGGCTCTTCTCCCGGGAACCTTGGGTCTAAGTCGTACTCGTCCGCCCTAGTCTCGGCCATCCTCAGCTCCCTTCGAACCTGCGTCGGTTCGGCGTAGTGGCGGACGGTCTCCGAGTACGTGAGCCTCGACTCATACTGGTTTCCTCGGGCCTTGCCGATCCCACTGGGAGTCAGAAACTTCATCACCTGGTGGTAGATGGATGTTACCGCCCTCAAGGCCCTCAGCGTCGGACGTCCTATGACCGCATTGTATTGGTCACATCCCTTCACCACCAGGAACTTTGATATAACAGTCGAGGTGTGTGGTCAGCCCCTAATGGTCATAGGCAGCTCTATAGCCCCTTCTGGGATGACGCTGTCCCCCGTGAAATCGTACAGGGGCTGGGCACTATTCTGGAGCCTCGTGCGGGGGATCCCCATCTTGTCGAGGTAGTCCGCGTACAAGATGTCCACGGAACTGCCATTGTCGACCAGGATACGGCAGACCGTATGGTTACCGATCATGGCCTCGACAACCAAGGCGTCACTCTGGGGGAAATGTACCCCCTCGCGTCGGCCTCCGAGAAAGTGATCTCGGCATCCTCATATCGCGCTGCCTTAGCCTCGCGTCCGGAGACGTGCATCACCCTCTGACTGAACTTCTCTTTTGCCTCTCGAGCATACTCTTTTTACGCGCGTCGGGAGGTGCCTCCGAGGTATGGTCCGCCGAAGATTGTTCTTATTATGCCGATTGGTTCGGGCGGGTTATCATGCCTCTGCTCGTCCTGTCGGTCGCTGTTGCGCCTGTTGTTGATGCTCTGACGGTCGGCTCGGTATTCGCTGAGCCTCCCTTCTC
>NW_010360880.1:0-36311 GCF_000414095.1 Morus notabilis | reverse complement strand
TCCTCGGTGTCACCGCGTTGGTCGCCAATCTCTTGGCCCCCAACAATGGCGTTCACCGGGTTCATCGGCGCGTCTTCGAGCGGCGGCATTGGGTTCTGCCCTTGATTCCGCCCGGTGAGGGTCGTAGCCATCCTTTCTACGGCTGCGGCCAGCATTTTGACCTGCCTTTGGAGCTGGTCGATACGGTGTGGGGGGCTTTTGGCAGCCGGTGGGAGCGAATTCGTGGAGCTCCTAGCAGCGGCGAGGTTTTGAGTCGCCTGGCTTATCGGGTTAGCCGATAGTAAGTTTGCCTCCTTAGCGTTGATGAACCCCTGCGCCCTTGTCAGGAATTCCTGATAGGTGTGGGGCGGTCTCCGGTCGAGGTCTGTGCTGTAGGGGATGTCCTTTTTCATGCTCGACAGCGCCCCCATCAAGGCCACTTCGTCGGAGATTCCCTTAGTGGCGGCGACCTGTTCCCCAAACCGGGCTATCCAGTTCTTCAGGGACTCATTAGGTCCCTGGTATACTCTCGAGAGGTTTTGTTTTGGTGGGATGTATTTCTTGACACCTATGAACTAAGTCAAAAAGGCGTTCTTCAGATCATCCCAGCTGGTGATGGAGTTTGGTTTCAGGGATCTGAACCATCTCCTCGCGGAATCGAAGAGGTGATTCCTGAATGCCCGGCACATAACCCCCTCGGGGTATCCATGCAGGACCATGTGTCCTGTGCACAACTCCAAGTGGTCGTCCGGGTCACTCCTTCCGTCGTATAACGGGTGATTTGTACTTGTCGGGAAGCGGCACCCGGATGATGTTTTCCGTGAACGGGTGGTCGTGAGACATGTACATCTTGGCGTCGACATTGACCGCCTCGGCCACCTTCCCAACAACTTGTTCGAAGTTGTTCAGTCGACTCCCAATCTGCTTTTCCAGCCTAGCCATTTTTTCGGCCAAGGCCTTATTATCCGCAACGAGCTCTTCCTCTCTCGGCAGCTGCACGGCCTTCCCGCGTCGGGCGTCGAGCTTCATCCTGAGGTCTCCGCCGTACACAGATGAAGACTCAACGGGGACGGCGTTCCTCCTATTCGCGTCCTGTTACGGTCGAAGGGGAGCGTCCCTAGCTTGCGCCGCAGTCTTCTCCCGCGCTCTCTTCCGTGCTGCCTGTTGTCCACTCCCGACAGACCTATTCGACTTGGTCGGATAGGGATCATTGGCTCGACTGTCACCGATTTCCTCGGTGTCACCGCGTTGGTCGCCAATCTCTTGGCCCCCAACCATGGCGTTCACCGGGTTCATCGGCGCGTCTTCGAGCGGCGGCATTGGGTTCTGCCCTTGATTCCGCCCGGTGAGGGTCGTAGCCATCCTTTCTACGGCTGCGGCCAGCATTTTGACCTGCCTTTAGAGCTGGTCGATACGGTGTGGGGGGCTTTTGGCAGCCGGTGGGAGCGAATTCGTGGAGCTCCTAGCAGCGGCGAGGTTTTGAGTCGCCTGGCTTATCGGGTTAGCCGATAGTAAGCGTGCGTTCCTAGGAGGCATAGTTGCTCTTTTTTGGTTCAAAACTGGGTTAACTTCCTGGGCTTACGGCCCTCCTTCTAGCGCCAATTGTTGACGGTGTTTTTTTGACAACTCGTGAGTATCTCCCAAAAACACTCGCGAGACCACACTCAAGATTCGGTTAAGGATTAAGACTGAAAAATAATGTAAAGGAGACAACAATTTTATAGTGGTTCGGCAATAATTCTTTGCCTTATCCACTTGTGCATGCACTAATGTTTCAACCGGTTACAAGCTCTCTTTTCTTAGTAATGAAATGGTGTTTTGTGTTGTTGTTCATATGTTTTTAAGATGAGAATGTAGTTAAAAATGTTAAAAAAACTACTAAAATAGTAATTTTAGATGGTAAAAGATGGGTTTACATTGTCTGATATGAAAAAGATCTACTGGGTTTAAAAAAAATGGGACTAAATCTCAACATACCATCTGTTGGGATGGTGTGTTCGTGGTCTGTTCATATTCTAATGGTTTGTTCATGGTCTGTTCATATTCTAATAGGTTGTTCGTGGTCTGTTCATATTCTAATGGTCTATTCGTGGTATGTTTGGTTTGGTTTAATTACATATTATTATCCTCATTAAATTTTTATAGTTTTAAAATCTAAATAATGGCTAAGTGGAGGATTTGTTTTATATATTGGAGGAAAATGGGAGGAGAGTGAAAGTTGTTGGGTGTGGCATACAAACTGTAATTTGATTGGCATATATATGGATGAGAAGGATACTCTCGAAACCTTCATTAATAAGATTTACAAAAAATGTCAAATTGATGGACAAAAATATTCCTTGCAGTTATTGTGAGTACCGAATTTGAAACAAAAATCGTTGCCCGTTGTAATAAAAGACAATGATGATTTTTTTATTTTTTAAGGATATAGCCTACGAGGTACTGTTACACGTGATAGTGGATGAGAAGTTTATGAATGCAGAAGAACATATTGATGGAGTAGAAATTAGGAGAAATCATTTGCATGACGATTTCTTTGATTGTGATTTTATGGGTATTGTAGCTAAAGATGAGTTTTCGACAAGTAATGATATTCCACCACAGTCGCAACCATAACCAGAGTCACAACGACAACTAGTGCCACAAGCTAGAGCCACAACCACTTGCCATTTAAAATGAAGTAGAAGTTGCCGGTCCTTTAGTTTGTATCAACCAGACTAAGTTTGGATCATCTCATGGATCTACCTTCAGTGACGGATCTAGTTTAGAAGTTTGTCAGTACTTTACAAGTAAGAATGATTTGAAGGAAAAGCTGCATTTAATAGCTTTAAAGAGGAAGTTAAAGTTTCGAACAACAAAATTAAATAAAGATGTCCTTGTAGTAGAGTGTATGGATCCGAAGTGTGTGTGGCGTATCCGAGCCTGCAAACTGAAACTATCAGATATGTTCGTAATCCGCAAGTATAATGGTGTTCACTCTTGCTCGTTGGAAAAGCGTTCGGTGAAGCACATGCAAGCAACGTACTCCATTATTGGGAGTTGCATGAAAAACCAATTTATAGGCGTCAAACAGGGTCCGGTTCCCAAATCAATTTAGAAATATGCCCATTGATGAATTTGGGACGGACTTTAGTTATTACAAAGGATGGAAGGCTCGTGAGCATGGACTTAAACTCGTAAGAGGTACGACCGAAGAAAGCTTCACAAAGCTCTTATCATACTTTCATATGGTGTCTCTTACTAATCACGGCACTATCACCAACATTCATTTTGATGACCATAACCGTTTTATCTATTTTTTCCTAGCATATGGACCTAGTATCAAGGTTTTGATTGCATGAGGAAAGTTATCAGTGTTGATGGAACGTGGTTGAAGGAAAAAATTAGAGGTACGTTGTTAGTTGTCATCGCACATGATAGTGAACGCCATTGTTATCCCATCGTATAGTACATTGTAGACTCAGAGAATGATGCATTCTGGACATGGTTTTTCTCGAACTTAAAGGAAATTATCACTGACTCCGAGGAATTAGTTATAGGAATTAAAGTAGGTGTACTAGGTGTGGGCAATATGAACATTATCAGAAGAAATGTAAAAAAGCACCGATGTACTCATGAAAAAAATAATATTGTTTTTGACAATTGTAATATTTTTTTTGGCATTGTAATATTTTTATACTTATTATATTCAACATGTTATTTTGGTTTTGGGGAAGCTTATAATTATAGAGAAATACTGCCTAAATTTTTAGAACAGAACACATAAGTGTAAGAACAGACCATAACCACCAGACCACTAATAGACCAATAATAGACCAACAAGACCAGACTAAGAACACACCGTGACCAGACTATGAACAGACTAACCAAACTAAGAACAGACCAACCAGACCAAGAACAAACTAACAATACCAAGAATAGACTAAGAACATATTAACCAGACCAACCAGACCAAGAACAGACCATGACCAGACAATGACCAGTCCATGACCAGACTAAGAACAGACCAACCAGATTTTGGACATACTAACCATACTAAGAGCAGACCAACCAGACCAAGAACAGACCATGACCAGATCAAGAACATACCAGACAAATCAATGTTTAATAATGTTTTTTTCACTTTTATAAATTTTAGGTGTATATCACTGATTTTGAATTGAATACTTATTAATTTTTACAATGTTAGTTAGTTATATCTATCACAACATAACTTTATTTTATACATGATATCTTACATAATATGTACAATTATGTCTTTACTTGTTACATATCACGTTTAATTAAACACTTTTTATAAATTTATTATATTATTTTATCAGTATATTGACTAAGTCATGTCTTAGTATCGAAAAAATTAAAAAATATATTAAAAGCACTTTTTTTAAAGTTTGTTTTGGGTCTGGTCGTGGTTTATTTTTGGTCTGGTTATGGTCTGATCGTGGTACGGTTGGTATGTTCTTGGTCCGATCATGGTCTAGCCATTCTGTTCTTAGTTTAGTCATTTTGTTCTTGGTCTGATTATTATGTTCATGGTTTGGTCTTATTTGATATCATGTTTAATTATATCTTTTTATAAATTGATGATGTTTTTTTTTCAATTTTTTTTCAATTTTTAATAACGTTTTTTTATAAATAAGATATTTCTCCATTATTTGAGACTGGGTATGAAGCTTTCCAAAAAATCAACAAAATCATCATGGTCTGGTCACGGTCTGGTCTGGTCGTGGTCTGTTCTTGGTCTGATCGTGGTACGGTTTGTTTGTTCTTGGTCTGATCATGGTCTGGTCATTCTGTTTGTGGTCTGGTCTTATTTTATATCATGTTTAATTATACATTTTTGTAAATTGATGTTTTTTTTTTATATTAGAGCAAATTCTCTCATCCCGAACCGAGCTGGCTTTCCGTTAACGAGGAACTACAACTCATGTTTCTTTTATGTTTATATCTACCTCAGAAGCAGATAGTGTGTCAACATTCTAAAATACGTCATGTTATCGGACATTGAAATCAAATGTCCCAAGGCAGATCTCCTGAAAATTGGCAGGTCTCCAAAGGTTGATCTTCACTGGAAAGTACTTCCGCTTCGGATCCATGATCGTCCTTAATTGTTCAATCCCTGGAAGGTCATCTGGGTTGTACTTCGGGAGGTGATTCTGAAAAAAGAAAAAACACATTGATCATTGAACAACATAGTATAAGAACATATTATAAGAACAAACCATGATATATATATATATATATATATAGCATAAGAACAAACCATGAACAACGAACAATTATCATAAGAACAGACCGTGAACATACCACGAACAGGATATATATATATATAGCATAAGAACAGACCATGAACAACGAACAATTATCATAAGAACAGACCGTGAACATACCACGAACATACCATTAACTTTTGAACAACATACCATTAGAATACCATGAACAGACCATTAGCTTATGAACAACAGACCGTTAGAATACCATCAACAAACCATTAGAATCAGAACAGACCACCAACATACCACAATTAGAATGAGAACAGACCACGGGTAGACCATTACAATGAGAACATACCACAAACAAACCACTATTAGAATGAGAACAGACCACGAACATATCTTTAAAATGAGAACATACCACAAACAAACCATTAAAAGACCACGAACAAACCATTAGAATGAGAACAAACCACAAACAAACCATTAGTGAGAACAGACCACGAACAAACTATTATAATGAGAACAGACCACGAACAGACCAATAAAATGTGAACAAACCACGAACCGACTACAAACAGACCATTAGAATGTGAACAGACCACGAATTGACCACGAACAGACCACAAACTGACCACAAACAGACCACGAATAGACCACAAACTGACCATGAACGGACCACTAGAATGTGAACAGACCACGAACTGACCATGAATAGATCACTAGTATGTGAACTGACCACGAGCAGACCACCATGAACAAACCCTAATGTATATTCTTATTTTTTTTATATTAAGTTTTTGTTCTTGTAAACATGTATCAAAAAATAAAACAAGAATAAAAACCTTAATGTGAAATCAAAGAGGGTTTACCCGAGGGAGAGCAGATTTCGTTGTCTCGTCGACAAGGGTTCGTGGAATGGCTATCTCAGTGGAGAAAGAAGAGTTACTTTGTGATGTCATTTCAGTCGTGAAAGTCACCGGTGGAGAGAGATAGAGCGTTGAATGGTGGAGAGTGTGGTTGTTATGTCGGTGAGTTCGTTTGGTCGGTGGTCGGTGGGTTGGTCTGGTCAGGGTGGGATGGTCTGATCGGTGGTTGGTGGGTTGGTCTGGTCGGGGTGGGATGGTCTAGTCGGTGGTCGATAGGTTGATCTGGTTAACGTGAGTTAGACTCGTTGGCGAGAGAGAAGTAGAGATAGGGTCTGATCGGCGTGGGTTGGTCTAGTTAGCGAGAGAGAAGCAGAGATAGGAAGTTAGGAACGGTTAGTTTGTTTAATTATGAGAGAGAAGTTTTTTTAAAGTGATCTTTTTATATACACATGGATCAAAATAGAGTCAATTTTTTGACACACGTCAAAGTTCTTTTATTATAAAAAAAAATAATCTAGATCTCCGATTCCTGTTTTCTTTTGGTCCCTTCAAATTTTCTCGTATCTGTCCAACCTTCCTCAAAATTCTCTCTTTAATCAACTACTATTGGTTGCTCTCTATTCAGTTTTCCACTAATGGCAACTCTCAACACCATCATCACTCACGCCCATGTCCATGGCCTCCCTCCACTCACCAACAAATCCTCCGCAAAATCCCACAACTCCAATTTCAATCTCTCTTCCCAACTCTTTACCAAACCAGAGAGCTTCTCCACCGGCAAAAGAAGAAACTGGGTTGTCGTCGGTGCCGTTACGGAGGACCAAGAGGTGGCTCCGGTGAAGCCTGGACACCGGAAGGACAAAGAGAGAGGCTTTTTGGTTAATGGGTCCCAACAATTTGATGCTTTTTCAACGTTTTTGCCTCTTTTAGGTGAAGGAGATGATGATCAAGATTTGGATAGGCTCACCAGTAGAGCTATAAACGCTGCGATTGTTCTTGGATTTGGGACCTTTGCTATCACCAAGTTGTTCACCATTGACCACGATTATTGGCATGTGAGTTCTTTGTTTTTTTATTTTTTTTTATTTTTTGGGCTTTGTAATCCAAGAGATTGTTATATTGAAAAGCACCATTTGCGGAAAAGGTAACAAGTTTTCCCAAAAGTGAATTTTCCTTGTGTTGGGTATTGTACCCTTTGAGGTGGATACTTTAAAACAAATAGAATTTTGATTAAATTGGATTTTTCTTTTTATTTCAATTTTTGATGGGTTTCAAAATTCAAAAGACAAAACTTGTGTTGGTCTAATTTATTTGCTATGCTTAGTTATCAAGAGTGGTCTAATATTGGACTGAAATCACTATTAGAGCTGATAATTTGGAAAGGGTCGTGTGTTTTTTGATATTAGAGCTCAATTTTTATTTTTGCTTTTCAGGGATGGACACTTTACGAAGTCCTAAGATATGCACCCGAACACAATTGGATTGCCTATGAACAAGCTCTTAAAGCAAATCCCGTTTTGGCCAAAATGATGATAAGTGGAGTTGTCTACGCCATAGGAGATTGGATTGCACAAGTAAGTTATTATCACATTGAAATCATGTTAAGAGGTTAATTCTTTGTCAATTGTCATAAATTATCTGCCCTTGAATTGAATATGCAGTGTTATGAAGGAAAGCCGCTTTTTGAATTCGAAAGAACACGCGTATTCAGATCCGGTCTAGTTGGGTTTGCTCTCCATGGCTCCCTTTCCCACTACTACTACCAATTTTGTGAGGTGATGATCACTTTCCAGATTTGCTATTGTTTGTTGATTTCCTGTGAGCGAGTGGCTGAAAATCGATTGCGTTTGTGCGCAGGCTCTTTTCCCTTTCGAGGATTGGTGGGTGGTGCCTGCCAAAGTTGCCTTTGACCAAACAGTTTGGGCGGCAGTTTGGAACAGTATCTATTATTTTGTCTTGGGGCTCTTGCGTTTTGAATCCCCAGCCAATATTTTAAGCGAGCTGAAGGCAACATTTTGGCCCTTGTTGACTGTAAGAAACTCTTCTACTTTTCTCATACATTTGTAATCGATTATTTGATCCAAAAAAACTTTTCTGTAAAAGTGTATTTTTTGAGCTGATTTATAGTTGACTGTATCCTCAGCCATTTTTTGGAGTTTGTTTTGTTTTTGCTTCATGCATTTCTTTTCATATGGTTCTGAAGATATCCAAATAACAAAAAATTACTTTTAAATTGATTAACTTCCGTTGTTGTCACCATAACTTAATAGGATGCTTTAAGATGTTGATGAGTTTTTCAGCCCCTTAAATGATTTGGGTTTTAAAGCTGTTGAATTTTATTTGTAGGAAAGTAGAAAGCAGACTATAAGCAATAGCATTCTTTAGCTACTTATTTGAGCAATGCTGACATAGTTCTCTCGACTGTGACGGCATATTTATCGTTGTTATTGGCTAGACAGGCAGGTTGGAAGCTTTGGCCATTTGCTCATCTGATTACCTATGGTGTTATCCCTATTGAACAAAGGCTGCTTTGGGTAGACTGCGTGGAGCTCATCTGGGTAACCATACTTTCAACGTAAGCATCTTATATTAATTGTCTAAATGTTGATAATTTCCTCCGCCGCACAAAAATCATTCATTTCCTTCTTTTAAAAGTTTACAACAAATTTTTTTTTTTCCCCTGCACTTTTTCCAGTTACTCAAATGAGAAGTCTGAGTCACGAATATCCGAAGTATCATCTGGATCAAGTTCTGATTCTTCATCAAAGCAAAAGCAATAGATACAAGGTACGACACTATAAACCAAAACACTTTTCTAGCTGATGTAGACCTGCTTTGGCATAACCGAGAGAAGACTCTTGGAAGTGTCTTTTAACATCACCATATGCTAATAGGGGACGCATTTTTGCGTGGCCAGGACTAAATTTTTTTGGTTCACTTATCATCTCAGATGCAAATTACTACACTGGAAGAGTGGTGACCATATCCATATAGTATGTTAAGAGCACAAATTCTTGTGGATGGTGGGGCTGCAAAGGAATGTGTCACTCCTCTTTGTTGAGGTCTGTTAATGGCTTACCCAAGTTTTCTTCTTGGAGGTGGCAGTTGGGATGGGCCAGTGGAGATCTATTTGTGGTATATTGTCTATGGTGTATAGAAGTTACGATGACAAACCGTTTTCTTTCGGTGCAAGAGACGGTTTTGGCAAATTTGTTATGTAAAGTCACGTACAGCACAAGAAAAACATAATAATAAATACAAAAAATTATCAAGAGTTCCCTTTCATGTCTGCGCATGTCTTTGTTTTTGTTTTTGTTTTTTGTTTTTTGTTTTTTGTTTTTTGTTTTTTGTTTTTTTTTATAAATACATTAGTTTTCATTGAAAACCTTTCATGTCTGCTACATATTCCCTTGCACCCTTTTGAGGTGCCTAGCTACTGCCATGCCTGTATTGTTAATGCAACTTTCTGATTTTTTATTTTATTTTATTTTTTAAGCTTTTCAATCATTTGAAATGAGTTCTTATTCTAATTTTAAACTAAAGTGACGTCATTTTCTTCTCAAACAACATGGAGGTCGTGTTTGGAGTTGGTTTGTTTTTGTTTTTCACATTTTTTGAGAAAGAAAAAATGAAAACGGGAGAGAAATGACGTTTGACACATTAAAGATAAAAAACGAAAATAAAAATAATTTTTTGGTTTAGTGTAAAATGGGACAAAAATGAAAAATGATTTTTAGTAGTTTTTCATTTTTTGTTTTCATTTTCTCTTCTCTCGAGCACAGAGAGAAGCATTAATAGATTTTTTTTATACTGAAAATAATCTCTTAATAAAATTACCAAACACATTTTTAAAAATAATTTTTGTCTGAAAACATTTTCATTTTTATTTTTATACAAAAAATAAAATCCAAAATTTGAAATCCGAAACGACAGGTCGTTTTTATGAACGACAGGAAACTTTTGATATTGACAAAACGTCTGTCGTGTTTCATATAAACCACAGCAAACCGTTATACACGACTTGCCGTTTTTGTATTTAAACGACAGCAAAACTTTATACCACAAACTCATGTGAAGTCATGTTGTTAACGCTTGTTGTACTGTGAAACGACAGCACGCTCGTGTACTCCGTTGAGTTCCGTGAAGCGCGCGAGATTAGAGCAAAAGAACCCCGGATCTGGAGAACTTTGCTTCATATTAAAACCCCATAAAATTTGTAGATCGATCCATGGTGGGTATTTCAAAATTGGGCAGAATCTGAAAATGGCGAAACTTGAACATGGCGAAACTTGAACCACTCGACCAAGAACCCGACCACGACGACAAGGAGAAGCCAAAGAGGAACCATGGCTCCACCAAGTTCTTCGTTTTCGTGGATTATCTTTTCCTCCTCATTTTCCTTGCCTTCCTCTTTTATGTTCTCTTCAAGTTCGTCGCTTTCTGATTCTTCACCCACAGAGACACATTGCTCTGAATCAGGTTCGTTTTTGCTCAAATGTTTTTTCTTTTATTTATTTATTTGCTTTCTCTTGATTCTTATGGATCCAACACTTTTGTTTTTGTTTTTTCTTTAGAAATTTGGGTGTTAGCTATAGCAACTTTTGAAGATTTACTGTGGGTCAAATCCAAAACTTTAGTATTTTTGTTATATCGTTCTTGTTTAGGGAATTTCTCGAATGTAATTGTTTTTTTTTTTTTTTCACTCATATTGAGATTACTCCTACCGTTTTAATTTACGTATTCATTTCTTTTATGAAGTTGACATCTTTATTAAAACCAATTCTTTTCTTGGTAAAAATAAAAATCCATGCTTGATGAGTGACCATTTTTTTTTTTTTTTTTACCTTTTATGGTGAAACCAAATACACACATTTCTTTTGAAGTACACACACATGTATATATTTTTTCCCTTCTTAAGAAACAGTTAGTCTTTTGTTTTCATGGCTTCGAAATTATCGCCTTTAAATGTATAATATTTTTATTTACGAGTACAAGTCTCACTTTAGTGCTTGAATACCTTGTAAAGAGTTTGTTTACTTGTATCTGTCTCCATTTATGACGTGATTGTTGCATGTTAGTTGTGTAACATCATGCATTAACTCGTTATAATGTGTTAATGATGCAGATGTAACCTCAAAGAATTCTTTCTGGACACTTTTTTAATGATGTGTTTTTCCGTAAGATCTGTTGATGTGTGTTTGCTTTGTGGATGGGAACTTCCATTAGTGATTGATGTTTTTCAAGAGCTAATTTTTGGCCTTAAGCTGGTCCTTTAATGTACATGGCTGGCGGTGGCGATTCACACATGACGTGTGACGTTTGCCACAGCCCACAGCCCACAGCCGTGATGTAACTGGAGATTGTTTGATATTATGGTGATGGGTTTTAATTAAGACATCTCTCATGCGAAACTAGCCCAACACAGTTCAGGAGCCCAACTTGACCTGAAAATTTAACCTATTAGGTCTTGGATCATTCTATGTATATAAACACCACTTCACATTCTCATCCACTTTCTATGTGAGAACACATACATGCACTTTTCTCAACAATCTCCCCCTCATGTGTGTGTTCACCGAACTCCCCCTCAAACTAAAGTTTCTAGTAGCCGGCACATCCAAGCATCACACTCTAAACGGGAGCCAAGTCGAGCATGGGAAGGGGGACGAAACCATGTGAGTCCACCAATGCTCCATCATCCGCACTTGCTACAGCACCAATTTTGGGATCACTAACTCTCCACAGGAGGCAACGTGGGAACTGCAACTGAGTGTGATTGTTTGACCCATACGAACCATCGACTCTGATACCACTTGTTGGGGAGACAACATATGCGAAACTGACCCAACACACTTTAGGAGCCCAACTTGACTCAAAAGGTTAACCTATTAGATCTTGAGTATTTCCATATATATAAACCACTTCACATTCTCATCCACTTTTCATGTGGGACAATACACACACTTTTCTTAACAATATTGTCATTAATGTTTAGTCCAATTTTATTTGAACGAAATGTTTAAATATGTATCAACAATGTAAATCTTGCATCGTGTACCATCAAGATGGTAGCCTAATGCCATTGAGCTTTGTAGATGGAATATCTCATGTTCGAGTCATGTGGAGCTGGGAAGCACTTGAGATTATTTTTTAACTATCAGTTGAATTTACATAGTTTTTAGTGAGGTTGGGTAGCGTGTTTCGTCTCTTAATACAAGTAGTTATGACTCAATGTGGTCATTCTTCACGTGTAGGGTCTCTTTGGGGATAGCTACGACCAGTAGTTGCTCACTTTTTTAGCATTAAGCACGAAACTTGGATCATATAGAGGATAATGAAGTCCTGATTGTATGGAAAATGATATATAGGAAATGCTGAGGAAATTCAGTGAAGTAATACACCAACATTTCTAAGAATGAATTCTGTTCCATCATTAATATGCCGTTCCTACTTATTTTGGTCTAAAAATGTATGGCTGTTACATCATGTATTAGTCTGTGGTTGGTGATCTTTTTATTAGCTTCATTTATTATAGACCTAAGAATGCAGCTAATTGATGCTTTCTCTTTATCTCTGTGTTTCCCTTTTCCTAAATACCATGAAGTTGATGTTTTATTCCTCTTGTTTTGCTGATCTGTTCTCTATTAACTTTGTTTTTTTCATCTTCGTAATGTTGTCGGCAGTAATGTCTTAAATCCAAGTTAACTAGATTCCTTTCATCCAAGAAAAGACAAAAAACAAAACACAAAAAAAGAAAAAAAAAATCTATTTTGTGGAATGTCTGTTAAACCCAAAAGAGATGGGATTATTCTAAATCTCCTGAATGCAGTTCTTTCTAATTACAATAAGTAACTTTACTTTTTTTTTTTTTCTTTTTTGTTTTGATGTTTGATGTGTGTGTCTAATTTTTTCATGCTTCAAGTGGAAAGGGATTCAAGTTGCGAAAATAGTCAAGTGCTCATTATAATTTGTGGCCGCATTCATCACTAGATGTTCATTTGTTTCTAGCAGGAGATCTTGCACTCTTTTTCCCTTGGGTGGATTTTTCTATTTGATTTTTATATTCAAAGGTTTTAATGAGGTCTCTTCTGCTTATTTTTAGTAGTAGGAGAGTATGATCTATTTAGTGAGAATTTTCAACCAGTTGATGTTCTTTTTTATTTTACTTTTCTTTTTTTATTTCGTTTAATTGAGCGGAAGCATGGTGTGATGCGACCTGTTCCTCTTTCTTTTTTTGTTTTTTTTTTTCAGAAAGCTGCAGGCATGATGGTAAAAAAGGCTTCACTTGGAAGGATATAAAGATGAAATGCCGGTGACAAATGAGCTTCATTTGTTATGGTCCCTGCTTTTTTTTTTTTTTTTTTTTTTTTTAATATTCATGCATTGTGCCGATATCGTTAATTATGTACATTGGCTTTAAGGAGAAAAAAAAAAGCGATCTCTCATTAATTGACGAGTTTATGGCTTGTCAAATTAGGATGCTTATCTTTTAGAGTTTGAGGAGCCCATGAGATGGTGCAATGTTAGAAGTCATCAATTTTAGATACCATTTTAGAGTTTAAGGAGGGAGAAGAATTAAGCATTCATTTTAAAAGGCCAATCTATCAAGTGGAGTGACCAAGCTTATATGTATATAGTTATGTTTATGTATATACAACGTGGAACAGAGTATTTACTCTTAACATTATCAATCCTTCTAGTCAAGACACTTTTATGTGTTTATAATAAAACTTCAACATCTGTCTAATGTCAATTCCTAATCAATCGTTTTATTCAAGACACTTTTATACGTTTATTAAAACTTCCACATCTTGTCAATTCATCGAAATCTTCTTTGATGGCACCACCTAAACCATAACCATGCATTTAATTGTTGCTTTGGTCTACCGTCACTCCTTTGATTGCGATATAAAACCTCTAAAATTTTTCACTTATTAGGCATATTGGATGTTTAAGCCAAATCAATCAAAATCATTTAATTCTGTTTCCGTTATTTGGATTTGACATGTTCATATTCTCTCTCTTCAGTCCCATTTTCTTGTTTTGAAGTCTCAGTTCAGTTGCTTGTTAAAATAACGAAGAATATTCAAAGTTGATGGTTCATAAATAAGAAAGACAAACTACATTCAATTCATACTGCTTAGGAATTACATTACAACCAGACCATGGTTTTATCACAACGGTACACCAAGACACAAACCTAGCTTGTTTCTTTATTGGAAATTAAACACTCTAGATACACTAACTCTTAACTTCACTAGAATGACACAAACGAGGAAATTGAAATCATAAATCTAGTAAACAGAATGGTAGCAAACCTAAGACTTGCTAATCAGCAGAATCAGGGACTGCCAATTACAGGACTACCAGTTACAGGAGGACCACCACTCCTGCCCGGGATAGGGACCTCGAAGCCAGGGTTCGGGACTAGTGTGTCGTCTCCACCCGGAATGTAACTGCGAGGCGTACTTGGTATGATGCCATGGCCAAGTGGCGCCCTACCTGTTCCGCTGCTGTAGGTGCCAGTGATTGGATTGTAATACAAATGGTCATGGTCCTTATGGAGGCCGTGATGGCCATGCAGCGGTGGCAGCAACACACGCCCTAAGCCTGGAATGAGCACGCTGCCATCGTGGTGATCGACCAGCCACTCAGGCTGTTTCACGTCAGCTCCCTCCTTCGGGACACTGCGTCCCGCAACTGCTTCATTGGCCATGGAGAGAAGAATGCAGAGGGAGAAGAGGAAAGCAATGAGAGATTGGACTTTGAAGGCCATTTTTGAACCAGTATTTTGTAGAAAATATGATGAGGTTGTGATGGTGAGAAGATTGGCAGAGAAGAGCTCTTCTTATAGTCGAAGGATTGAAGCGAGTTGGGTGAAGTTTTGGCGGTGAGTTAAGGAGATTCTTTTCTGTAGTGAGGCCATGGAAACGGCATGATACAAATTGCATACGAGGATGAAAAAGACAGGAAGGGAGAGGTTAGTGAAACAAGAGTATCCATTTGAGTAAATTAGTGCAAGCAAAAAAAAGAAAAAAAAAAAAAGGTGCTTCTAGTTTCAACAATCAACATGGTTTGATATATCATGTGTGACTGTTTGGTGTTCACCTACTACTATTCTTGTATTTCTTTGTTCTTTGCTGCAGCTGCTCTTACGGCTATTAATTAAACTTCATCTACAAGACTATCCCAATATGTGATGCCTCCTCATTCTTGCGTTTTATTTATTTATTTTGAAAAAAAGGAACATAAATTTGAACAATGAGGTCCCAACGACTGTAAGATTTTTTTTTTTTTTTCTTTTCTCTCGCTTGAACCCCCCTTTGGGTAAATATCTTTTGATAGAAGCCCTTTGGGTAACTTCAGCTCTAGTAAAAGTTAGGCTCTCATGATCTGATGGATCATCCATCAAAATTATGGTATCACACACAAGATGACAAAAACAACTTCAACAGTAACTGTTTAAAGAATTATACTCTCTCTTTTATACTTTTAGCGGACGTTTAGTTCATGGATTTAAAATCATTCTTCATGAATTATTTTCGTTTTACATGTGTTTTTTGTGAGAAAAACACTGTAGAGAACTATGAATCATGATTCAGAATCATAGACGAATACAGAAAACAAACGTCCCCTTAACTGTTAGAATTAAATCTGTATTAAAAACTATTGTTTTACCTTTTTCTACCAATCATAAGTGTTAAGATCATATCTGTATTAAAAACGGTAAGTTTGTCTCTCTGCTATACTTTTAACTGTTAGAATCAAATATGTATTAGAAGCTCTTATTTTATCTTTTTCTAACAATCATAAGTATTAGAATCTGTATTAAAAACGGTAGGTTTGCCTTCTTGTCTTTTTCTAACAATCAGAAGCGTGTTACTGGTAGGGTAGCGAACAAAAAGCTTCTATCCTCTCAGTGTAAGATTCCTCAATGATGGCTTTGATTACGGAAGTTGGACCTAGTGGAGCTCAAATCATTATCTCAATTTTTTCCCCCCTCTTTCACCCTAACATTAAAACAAGATTTGTTAATCATTGTTTCAAGTCATCAGCCAAAATAACCCTACCACCGAAGAAAAACAGAATGAAATGACCACGATGTCCAATATATCTACTCGAATCCAAGGCTTTTCAACCTTGCAAAGTAGAGAAGAATTAACTAGCATGAAAAAAAAATAAAAAATTGTGCTGGAGCTGTACCGAGATTAAGAATGCTAAATAGAAACAAAGATTAAGAATCTACGTACAATGTGGAAACATATGCACAGAAATACAGTGAGTTGCTTCTCCTGACATGGACCATTCACACTACATTTTTGTGCAATAGAACAAATTGATTTGTTAACCATGGACCTGAACAAACCTTGGACTTTTCTCCAATCAGTCGGAAAAATTTTCTTCCTGTTGGATTGAATGAGGTTCAAATGGAACGCATATTACAATTACAGCAAAACCCCATTTCATTTTTACATCAGAGTGACCAAAAAAAACAAAAAAAAAATTAAGCACCAGGCCTTTCCTCGGAAAATCTTGGAAGCTGAACAAGAGAGTTGACTCTTGTGACACCTTCCAAGCCCGACCAGTTTTGATCTTCACCTGCCGCAGCTTCTCCGTTCCCTTCAAGCTCAAATGGCAGTCTTCCATAATTTTCGATTTCTTCCGATGATCTTACGGTGAAGTTTCTCTGCAAAGATGGCTCAGACTTCTGGCCATCATCGGATTCAACTGCATTGCCCGAATGGTTGCTCTGAAGGGTTGCAGAAGAGAAGCATTGTTCTTCATAATCGGATTCAGAGTCCATTTTCCCGTCCAAAAACAAGCAAACAACCGTGCAGTCATCCATTTTCGAAGTTGGGTATTTGAGTTTCCATTCGCGAGCTGCTGAGTCCACCAAGATCCTTGCAGCCGAAAACCGGGTTGGAGCCAAGGATACTATCTCCACCACCTCTTCATTGCTCAAGACATCCCAGACCTGTAAAAACTTGAATTAGAATAAATCAAAAGCAAAGTAACTCAGAGTAACTCAATTTCTCATCTATATTCCTAAAAATTCCAAACACGTGATTCCATTTCGTTTGAGCAATCCAAAATCGTACATTTACCTCACAGCTTATAATATTTTGGATTCACTTAATAAATGGACACATAAAAGGGCAATAACCTATTAGTAGATTACCAGTTTTTTCATTGTCTGTTTTTGAGTGGAAGGTGGACGTAATCTATCCCTAAATAGTATCCATGTGTGCTTGCACATGTGAACATATTTAAAAGATTTGGATACGTGTATTTTTCTTCCAAATACCGGAACCAGAATTTGGTGGAACCCAACAATCACATGCATTATCTTAACCCGATGAGGTAGCTAGTTTTGGACTTAACCTCACTCGTTTGACCCCACGAACAAAGTAATCAGAACAAATAATTAATAAATATTGTTTGAATGTCATGAATGGCCTACTTATAAGCATGCTGGTCATCTCAAGTTACTATTACTATATTTTCAGTTCTTTCAATAGGTCTAGTTTGTAAACAGGATTAAGCAACTAAATCTCAAAAGAATGCGTACAAGTGACTGAATTGATGTAGCAGAAAACTAAAATAAGTGGAAAGATATGCGAAATAAGTGGAAAGATATGCGAAATGGTCGATTAAATACAAAGACAAGGAATGAAAGGATAATGTCATTTGTGAATTGGGTTTGAAGAAACTTGACACCTAGATCATCTATAAGTCAAATCACAAGCCCCATAAAATATATCCTCATTCTGCGCACCAGCAAATGCCATAGATTATTATTTCCAACATTTATCACCTAACTGTTTCTCTTATACTCATATAGGTCATTATAGAAAGACACTTATCAAGAAACAGCTGTATCTAGACTTGAAAACAATATAAAAAGGCTGATTTTTAGAGAGAAAACAACAAGATGTTTGGAAACAAGTAAAAATAATAATAATAATGGACAGATGGAAATTCAGAGCAGCAGGTTACCCCATCTGAAGCAAGGACGATGAACTGATCTTTCTCGGTAAGTATCCGATGCGAGAATTCTGGAATTGAGATAACTCCATATTCCTTTAAACAAAAATCCCCAAATGCCCGAGCCATTGCTAAACCGGGAGCATCATCGAACGGCAACCAGACTCTAGGAACTTCAGGTTCATCTTGCAATGCAAAGACCCGACCCTTGCAGCGTTTAATCCTTTCGGCTTCCCCTATAAAATTTTAAAGCAAATCAACAAAACCATACAAAATGAGCAGACATTCAAAACACAAACAAATCATAGTCTGTCATACTTGGCAGATCCGGCTTCAAATCAACTGTCAACTGAACGGCTACCATGGAATCACTGCTATCCTTAGATCCCATGATTGCTCGGGAATCCCCTATGTACCCCATGAAAAGATTTGATCCCTGGAAAGGGAGGGAGGGAGTTAAAACAAGTACAAAAATGGAAGAGTTAAGAAGAAGATCATAAACCTTCTTGCTTTTACCTGTTTGACTATAGTAACAGCAGTGCTTCCACTGCAGAAGCAATCCAAATTTGGATGGGATCTCAGCTCCTTGTCCATGGCCTTATATGACTTCAGGAAAGCTTCTCTCCACGATGAATTTAGTTTATCCTCCGCTGAGCCATCTTTCTCAGAATCTCCATCCAATTTGTTCACATTCCCTCTAAAGCAGGTCTTGCTTGAACCATTTTCCCTTGACTGCTGAGAATGCAAGAAAGACATAAGCTTTATCGGCAGGGTATCCTTCACCCTGCGCGCAACAAGGTGGCCGTGTGGACCATGGCCGTCGAATACGCCACAGAAGATTGCGTCCTCCGACATGAAATCCTATAAATAACAAATCAAAAGAGCACCAGATCAAGCACTTTAGCAGCGGTAACCCAGACAACATATTTCAATAACATTCACGGGTGAACCAAAAGGAAAAAAGATAAGAACTTACTTCCCAAACAATCATGGCATCCTGGTTAATGCCCTTCCGACCCTGCTGTGTGAATATGCAAGACGTTCGGCTCTTTCCATTCATGAAAATCCTGTTCGGTATGGAAGGCAAATGCTGGAGGGCGATGACATGATCAGAGAATGTCCGCTTTGTTCTCTTTTGCCCGAGAAATCCAATGTCCCAGCAAGACGGAGAAAATGTATCTCCATTGCTTTTGCTACTACAAGTACTCTTACTACTAGTGGAAACACAACCTCCCATTTGCTCAGCTCCAGAAGGAAGACATCCGGGTGTAAATAAAGATAACAAGATTCCTTCTTTTTGCACAAATAGATCTCACATGAAACTCTGAAATTTAGCTAGAACGGTCAACTAGGAAACAAATAAGAAAGGAAAAAAAAAAAAAAAAAAAACTTATTGTTCAGCCAAAAAAAAAAAAGAAACTTTCCAAAGACCAAAGATTCCCCACAGGTTAATCAGAAGCCACTTTACAACTAGATATAGAAAACTATGGTCGTTTTGTGTTGGTCAAATATAATTATCCGTCGTTGCGACGGTACGTGATTCGATAAGGAAACCAGCTTAACAAAGCAAGAAAGGTATTAGTTTAATTGAATTGTTTAATAAGATGATCTTCACGGAACCCAGAACCGGATGCATCTAAAGAAACCAAAAAAGATAAAACAAAAACATATTTAACAATGTCCAACATGTGAACAAGGAATAGAATATGCTTAAAAAGAGGTTGTCTTGACCATTTGTACTTTTATCAGGACTCACATTGATAAAGATCAAGTGGTGAGGCTTTGCAAAATTCAATAGGACAAAATATGCAAATAAAAATTGAAACTAGTGAAAGACGGAAAAACCCAAAAGTTCTTAACTTTGATGAGACTATAAACTACTGAAGCAACAAATTCAAGGATCCCATAGAAAAACCCATCATCTTGGATTAGCCTTAGAAGCTAAAAATTAAAAAAATAATAATCAAAGAAAGGTTTGTTTTTTTGTTTTTCCTTAACACTAGAAACACAACAAGACAAAATTCCGGCCAAGGGAATCTCCAATGACGCATCACAAAGGCGATTCAACTTATTCATAAGGGTTCAAACAAACAAAATTTCTAGGATTATATTCTTCAGACTTAAAAAGAAAATGAAAAAGTAAAAAAGCTTGGTTTATAAGAAACACTTCTCTCTCTTTCTACATCCACGTTTTTAAATAAATTTTGCTGGGTGATAAAGAGAAAACCTTGTCGTTTGAGCTCAAATAAACAGATCAAATCAAGAAGAAGAAAATTTTCAGAGAAAACCCAATTTGAGACTCACTTCTTCTACATTTGGTTGCTAAGAAAGAAAGAGCCAAATAACTCTTGAAGCCCATTTTGACTTATTAATGGAGTGCTCTAAAAACCCCATGAAAAAGAAGACTTACAGAGTTGAATATCTCCCTCTTTTTCCTTCGCTTTCTCAGCATCCAAACAGAGAATAGATTTCGGCAAGCAGACGCTTTGAAGAGAGAGAGAGAGAGAGAGAGTGTGTGTAAAAGAGAGGAATTTTCGTCTCTAAATCATGGGTTTGATTGAAAGTAGAACTAACAATAACAAAAAAATCTGTACAATGAAAAAGACAACGTGTAGGAGCTTTTACTTTTCCACTCGGAGAGAAAACCGAGACGAGTTAAAGCTAAAACGGAAAAAGCAGGAAAAAGACGAAAGATGTGATTTTGTCAAAAACAGAATCAAGTAAATATTACGTAATTATCATACAAAGGACAAAACAAATAAAAGTAGAGACAATACTGATGCCCTGTTTCCAATCGAGAAAGTGCAGAAAAAAAAACACGCTTAAAAAAAAGTTTTTTCCTTAACAAATTTTATTTAATGCTCTATTTGGTAGAGTCATGACAAAACCAAAAAATAAAAAATAAAAGTCCAAATCTGGGTTCTCTCTTTTTTTTTTTTTTTTTTTTTTTTGGTTTTCACACAAGAAACCATAACTCTTGCTTGAATTCCTTTTCCTAAGTTTTTCCCAGTTACCAAAATGAGCCATAAATCCAAAACATTAACATGCATGTATTACTATTTAAATCTAATTAGGCAAAGCAAAGACATAACCAATACAATAACACAGGAATAGGAGGGAAAAGCATTGTGGAAATGGTGGATCAAAGAACGTGAATTACCTTTTTTTTTTTTTGGGCAAAAAGAGTTCCAAAAGCAAAGGGAGATCAGAGAAGAGAAGGAAAAAGAGGGGGTTGAAGAGGATTATCAATAATGTTGGGGAGGAGGGTGGTGGTGCATTAATTGCAATGGCAAGGGAGAAAAAGTAAACAGAGCAAGCAAGTGTTTTAGAGAGAGAGAAAGAGTGAACGAAATTGAAGGAATGAGGAGAGAGATTTGATTGATTTTGGGCAGCAGTTACTAGGGGCAGTGGGGTTGGCTTTTGCCACTCTCATCTGCCCAAAATGATGATCCAGATCAATTTCCCTACCCAACTTCACGCTCCTGTCCCGGCGCGTTTATCGAGTAGTGGTATAAAAATCATGAGAAAAAAATTTTCACGAGAATTTTGGGAGGGTGTACAAAAAGGGTATTTTGGTTTCTAATCTATTTTGGTACTTAAACTTAAAAATTCATTTAGTTCGTTAATTTAAATTTTTAATTTAAATTAAAATATAATTTTATATAAAAAATATTATATTAAAAAAATTAAATATTATTATTTTTAATAATTTTTTACTGTAATAAAATTTAAATTAATAAAATAAATAAAACTTTAATGTCACTTTTTTTTCTACCCAAACTATCTAAATTGTCTTAGAAATAACCCTTTTTTGTCACAATATCGTTAAAATTTGAATGGAATCGATCACATGAAATCACGTGCTTCGTTGTTGACACAAGTGAAGTTTATTACCCCTTAACGTCATCGCCCTCATTCTTTTTTTTTTTTTTAAAAAACCCAAAGTAAAAAAAAATCAGTCTCTTTTTGAGCAAGTATGCAATTATTTATCTTCGGCGCACTATTGGCTCCACAGCTTTGAATTTTAGAAGAGTTCTCATCTACTACATCCACTCATGTTTGTTTATCCATTTTATATAAATCATCTGATTGATACGTTTAAACTACTTTTGAGGGACTAGTACGTCTAACTTTAAATTGGTATTCGTTTATTTCACCGATTTGAGTTTAAAATTTAAGTTTTGTTACAGTAAAAATATCTTAAAAACAATCACATCTAACTTTTTTACTACAATAAAAAGCTTTCACATAAAATCACATCACAACTCAAATTAAAAACTCGAATCAGCAAACTAAACGAACCTATTTCCTCAAGAGTTCTTCTATTCATATATAATTTGTTTTTAACAAAAATTAAAATTCTAAAAGATTAGTGCGAGCAATGTAAAAGTATGAATAATAAAGTGAGGTTTTTTTAAAAAAAAAATTTAATACGTTTGATGTAGTAAAAAATTAATTTTTTTAACTGTTAAATTTATATATTTTTTAATTTTATATAGATATTATGAATAAAAAATTTAACTCATTGATACGTTGACGTAACAAACAAAATTCCTTTTTTTAATTGTGGGTTAAAATGAGAATGATTGGAAAATTCGGAGTAATAGGAATACTCATGACTTCAAAATACTACAAACGCCACGCGCTTTTAGTCGGAGTGGAAACTCGTGGAACCACTTGGTAAAATTTCAAAGGACAGAAAAGCACGCTGAACTGACACATACTTCGGGTCTCGTGACGTGGCACTCAAAGCAAAATGTCCCACCACCCATTTCCAAAGAACAAAAATAAATAAAAAATAACAGAAATTAGCAAAACACAGTCACCTCCAATCCGTGTTAGGCTTTGCTGTCTTTCTTTTCTTTTCTTTTTTATTTTTGCCATCCGTTTTTCTTATTTATTTATTTGGGAAATTATAAAACAGGGAATTCTAGTGGTCTTTATTTAAAATGCCACGTTCAATTATGACCTCCACAAGAAAAATAGTTTGCACAGACAACTTTTATATTTTATTAACATACGAGTTTTCTCCATATAGATATTTTTTTATGGCTTTTCTCCTATATTTTTAATAACAAAACTATCTCTTGTTTTTTTTTTTTTTTTGAAGTTAAACTATCCCTTGTTTTTAAAAAAATTAAAATTAAATGAAAATTGAAAAAAAAATAAATAGAAGATAGTAAAATACATCAAAAATATCTGATTTTTTTTAATTAAAAAAGAACTGACTCTTACAAAATTTTTAAGGAGACGTTTGGTTCATGGATTAGAATCATGTGATTAGAATCATTTTCAATCTATATAAATTTTTTGTGAAAAAAAATACTATAGCGAACTATGAATTATAATTCAAAACATGGTTTGAATCCTCTAACCATAGTGATCATCAAGGATGGAGGGAATTAAGGACTAGGAAGGGTTTAAGCACACCCACTCAACTTTTTATTCATTTTAAAAATCTATAGATATATTTATCTCAAATTATATTATATCCCCACAAAAAACATGAAAACCTGATTAAGCTAAAGCTCCCCTCAATTTTTTTTTCTTAAATAAAACTTATATATCTATTGTATCACACACTTGCACCATATGGTTTTTTTTTTTTTTTTTTTTTTTTTTTTTTTTGAGCAATGCAAGATATTGAGCATTGTTGCATTGCCGACACATTTGTGACCACTATAATGTCCCTCAACAACCGTCATTAGAGATCGTCCTCTTCTTCGCAAGATGGATCTCATTAGGGTGGGATAGAGAAGAGTTTTCATCAACTCTTTTTCTTTCTGTAAAAGAATAGTTAAGTGGACATTTTTGTGAAATAAAAAAAAAATTATCATTACCAAAAATATATGATAAAATCTGATATTTTGATACCGAGCTTTCTGCTACTATTGGTCTCATAATTTTAAACGAAGCTCATTTTTATGTATATTACGTCCTATCAAAATCAAACAAATTATATTATAGGCTTATCCTAATTAGAGGAACACCACTTTTAGTGTTGAATTTCAAACATTATACTAATTTTTAAATTAAAGTGATATAATCAAATGTGTAGACTTTAAAAAGTGAAAGGAGAAAAAGTTCATGGCCGTTTATTCTTGAAGTGTATTGGTCTTAATTTTTACCGCTTATTATTGATTATATACTTTTTTAACTAATATAATTTAATTAAAAATATAATAATTGAAAGATAAAAATAAAAACCTAAAATTATACACTCTTAAAATTTTTTGTCTTATTTCATATAAAATGTTGATCTTATGCCAACTGCAAACATGTCATTATGCCGCCATCGTTTGTGCCCCATGCACCATTTTCCTTAGACATATTGTTTTGCCCATTCTTTTCTTTTTTTATATGAATTTTTTTTATACCAAACACTAAATGGTATATATTATTTTATATAGAAGGTTTTTATATTTTTTCTGAATATTGTTATAGAGAAGTTTGTAATTGTTTGAGTCGGTTAGTTGGATATTGTTGATAAACCTTAGCACATGCATAAAATAAAATAAGATGTACAACTCCAGCCACCACAAGATTAATATATTATGCTTACATGCTTGTATACGCACATACATGTCAACTTTTTTATTCCTAAGTATTTCGAGTCAATTAGCTTTTAGTTTGTTAGACTATATAATGTTGATAATACACGACACTCTACATGTTCACCATAAGGAAAACAAAACAAAAAACACAAAACAAATTGTAAACTGTATATGTTGTCAAGAAAATTAAAAAAAAATTAATTTTTGCTCTAATTGAAGGGGCAAAAAAATATGATGTTAATGCATGAGAAACACTCTTGTGGTGGACAAACATTGTGTTTATCCATAGAGAAATTGTAAAAATGTTACGCCCTCAAATAAGGGTTATTGATATAGAGACTTATTTATAAATTTAAACGTGTTTAAGAAAGTAATTAAACAATTAACAGTTCAAAATTAGATTTCAAATCTAAAATATTCAGGTATTTCCAAACAAATCCCATTATTTATAAGAAATTAAGTTTCAAGGAAAGTCGTGGAAATTCTAATAAAATAAGTTCAAAACCTCACCTCTGGTATCATATCAGGAATCCCTACAGGTTCAGCATACATGAACATAAACAAGAAGGTAAATGTTGACATCAACTACAGTCTAGTAATATTTGAGTTTACAATCCATAATTTAAAACATGCTTTAAGGAAAATAGGAAGGAAAATGAAGGGAGTGTGCAAATCTTCACTTCTTAGAGTAGGATTCACCTCACAGTCCGAACATATCATCCGGAACTGATCATCCTTTAAAGCAAGGAAATAATATAATAGTAGCAAAATATCTAAATAATGAAAATATGCAAAGCTATAATATCACCACTAAGCAAGAAGTGGTTTGTACGAGTTTTAGGACCTGCCCCAAGGATACGATTCCCATATCCCGATCTCTGTGGCCATCATGCATTTTATCATTTCTTAAAGTATTTCATTTTAAGAAAGAAAACTCTTTAAAATCTCATTTCCAAATTATTAGAAACGCAATAACATTATTCATGTTATTTCCTTTAAAATCATTTCTTTCTTTAAACATGTTTTGTGTTTAAAACATTTTCATACACCAAAATCATTTAAATCATGGCTATCAAGGATATAGACAATAATATCCTACATCTCGGATATCAAACCTGTAACTATCTTCACATGGCCCTAGCTCCACGTAGCCCTAGCTCAACTTGTCTTTGAAGCTCCAAGTCCAATCATGCCACTATGTTCGTCATCAAAATCAACAGTTTAGAGTTTAATCCTTTCCTCTAAACATTCTTGTTTAATTATATACAATTGTATCATACTAGTGTGTCTTAACTCAAAAATCAAAGTTTATAAATAATTCTTAATTCAAATCATGATTCTTTGAGAATTAGAAGATTCTTTGAGAATTAGAATTTAACCAAGAGAAATGGAATGGAAACATAATGTGGCTAATCCACTCACTATTAGTTCCCAAATGAAGTCAGGTTCGTTCTACATCGAGTTTTGAGGTCAAAACAGGGTTTTTGAACTGTTTAGGATGAGATTTAGTGTATACCGGTCGACCGGTGACAGAGGAGTGTAACTCCACCGGTCGGGCGGTGGAGTGATGACCAGTCGACCAGTGGGGAGAAATCTCAGGGCCGAAAATGGCCGATCCACGAAGAACAAAGCCAAATCCTGTAAATTTTGGGTATGATTCGACATATTCTCAAAGGAAATTAACAAGACCAGGTTTCAATCAACAAATGGGGTTCAAAGAATCAAAACCCCTAAATTTCATCAAGGGTTTCATCAAAACCCATTCAAAAATAAATCTAAACTAAAAATCACCAAACCCAACTAAAACGAGTTCCACAAGGCTAGATCTGAAAATTTTAAAGTGAGTTTCAAAGAGTTTTACCTTGATCTAGGCTTTGATGTTGAAAACTTCTTGGAAATCTCCGTTTTTTATTAAATCAGGCTCAAAATCCGCTTGAAGAGAGAGTAAAGCTTGAGAGAAAGAGAAGAAGAGAGAGATGAGCGAGAGAGAGAGAGCGAGTGAGGGTGAGAGAGAGATGCACGAGAGAGAGAGAGAGAGAGAGAAACCTAGAGATTGAGAGCGGGAGAGAGTGAGCTGAGAGCGTTAGAGAACGAGAGGAAGAGAGAGTGAGCTGAGAGAGTGAGAGAACGAGAGGAAGAGAGAGTGAGAGTGATGAGAGAGAAAGAGAGAAATAAGGAAAAAAGAAAGGAAAATAAAGGAAAAAGGCAATATTGAAAAGTAGTAAAAGGAGAGGGTGGAAGTATGTATTTTGACATACTTTTGTAGTGAAATTATAAATACTAAAAGTAAGTTTAAAAGTTCTTGATTAATTAAGAAACTCAAATTAGACACATTAATAAACTACAATTATTATAATTAAACATGTTTAATTCTCGATGGCATTACAAAGAATCACAACTATATACTAAGCCTTTCTTGAGTTTTTATTTTATTTATTTATTTTGTGATAGAATGAAGCATGCATTTGTTGAGTTAGCTATAAGTAATTATTGGATGAAATTTACTCTTATTTAATAATATGGTAAAGAGAAACTTTTCCATATAATTGTTTCAAGGTTTTCAGGGCTAATGTAGTAGGAAGTATTTTTCTTAGATAGGCCATCAATTGAATCCTCAGAGACTACACATGTGTGCATGATCTTCTCTGCCATCCATAGAACTAATCATCTTCTCTAGCTTACCTATCCAAGCAAAGAATTCAAATTGTTTATGGTATTTAAATTTGAAAGACTTTATACATAGCTTAAGATAAGCAACTAATCCAACAGAAAAAAGCCAACCTAATTACACAAAGTGAATTAAGATCCCAATTCATGGCATAAGCTTAGGACTAATTATAACCACCAAACACGTCTATCAAATCTTTGTGTTATTGTTTCCATGCTGTTAAACTATTGAGAATGATTGCTACAACAAACATTATATATTCCAATTATTAACATGAAGCACCGCCAAGTACATCATGTTGTAAAATGTGATTAATGGTGCCGATCATAGCAATAATCACTGTCGTGGAGAACCTTAATGATGACAGTTTCTGCTTTAATTTATGCAAATTATTTTAATAATATGTGTTAATTAAGTGTGGGATCCACTAGTAACTTATCTTCATGTAGCATCAGTGGACTATGATCTGCCAACCGTCCATGTTGCCCAGTATGTAATTATTTTCATAATCATTCATTTATATTGGACCAAGTTCTGACATGAAAGTTCAAGAGTTGACCTTTTTTTTTTTCCCTTTAAGTTCCTCAAAGAGGAAAAAAATAGTTCTCTCTCTCTTTTTTTTTTTTCGAATAAATGTAAAGTACACAAATTGCAAATAGGATGATCATGATATATATGTAAGCAATCACGCGTCTTATCAATTAAAGTTCTTATAAGAAAACTCGATTCCTGATGTATATAAATATAGTTCTTAGACATGAATTTCTGATTGTTTGCTAATCAGGAAGCCTAATAAGAGGGAATTCTAAACTTTTGACTTTGGAATTTGGGAATCTAATTTGATGATCAATGTAATTCAATCGATATCGAATGTCATTTAATGGACGGCAATTAGGATCATAAATGTTGAAATTCAAAAGTTTAAGTACAATTAGTTGACCGGTAATTTCAGGTGCTTTTGTGAAAAAATCTTGAGACATTCCGTCCATTAACTAATGTCCGTTTGCTATTAAATCACAGTTATAACATACTTTCAAATTGGGTTTTCATTTGTCGAATTGAAAATTGAAAATTCAAAAATTATTAAATATTAATACGTTCATGGTGCATCAAAATACAATATATAATCTTTAAGGATACCGGCTTGAAATAACAATAATAAAAAAATAATTTCTTAAACCAATAATTTTTTTTTTTCTTTTGGTTGGAGCTTAAATGAGTTGTCTGTGTGAATGATACACATTACCAACATTGAAATTCTTGTCTTCGACGAGTATACGGATAGAAAAGCTCATCGGAGCCTACCAAACTCAAGTTTGAAATTTCTAAATTCTAAAAGATAAAAGATATCTTTATCTCTTTTTTTTTATATTTTTATATTTTTTATTTTATTATTTCCACAATGAGAAAAGATGGACAAACAGTCACGGATATCCACTAGCTTTTACAAGGTGTGTCTCTAAGCTTTTTAATATTTTTATCATAGAAATCCAGCAAAACCAATTAATCAATTAACAAATAACGACTACACCTCTTTTTATTTTTTATTTTATTTTATTTTTTTTTAAGTTGATTGGAAGAATCAAATATCTTTTCCACAACCTTTTGGTAATGGACTTTTACTAATGCTCTCTTTCTTTCCATCAATTTGTCAAAAAAGAGTAGGTCCTTCCCCTTTGCTTTCTTATGTTCGGTACCTGTAGTCGACTGAAGATATCCTGTGCATGTGTTTCTCTTTGTTCTCTTTTCTAAATGAGAGATGATTATTTGCACATTATAACGAATCATAACTGTTTCGAACGACATTAAAGAATATGGGCAATTATGAAAGTGTCCTTTAACGTTTTAATTTCTTAAAAAACCAACCTTTTATTTTCACTTGTCACAATATAATCAGTCCTTTACCATTGAGTTAAATATATAATGATTAGAATTTGAGTTAAATATATAATGTTACTTGCCAAATAGGGTGGAGGATTCTTACCTCTCCAAATTTTCTTATGGCCCGAAAACTTGAAGCAAAATATTTCCCTTCTTCGATCAAGTTTTCTTGAGACGAGAAGTGTGTAATAATCCATCTTATATTTGACAAATCATTTGACAGAATATCTTATATCCTATATTTGATAGTAAGGGGATGTATGCAATGAGGTCGGGGATTTGAAAGGGAGGAAAAAAGGGAGGAGGGTAAGAATTCGAGGCTCCGTTAATTTCGCTGATTCGAGTTTTACTACAGTAAAAAGTTATCACAAACAATCATATCTAACTTTTTTACTACAGTAAAAAACTATCATATAAAATCATATCTGAACTCGAATTAAAAATTTAAATCAACGAACTAAACGGGAGGTCAATCCATTTACACTTTATCAGTCATGACTCGTCTAGCTTGAATAGGGGTGAAGGTGTTCGTGATGTGAGATACTCTCCGTTGATGGCTCATCAAGCTTAGTGCATTAGTGATAAAGACGAAATACGTGTAGGAAACTTGCTCGGGCATGAACCAAATCAGATTCCATAATATATATGATGATAAGGTCCGAGACAAATTCAAAAGTCAAAAACCTTACCAGCATTCACCTGAAAATATCTTGGTGCGTTTAGAATTGATTTTAAATTATTTTTAAAAATATTTTTGCACGTCTTTTAAGATACTGAAATGAAAACGGTTTGTAACCCGTGTTTATTTAACAAATATTTTGAAAACAAAAACAAAAATAAAAAACAGTGATAATAATTTTTGTGAAGGAATTAGAAAATAGCTGAAAATTTTTTTCCTTTTTTGTTTTCATTTTCTAGTACTTTTCAATAATATTATAATATATTAATTAATAATTATAAATAAACATAATTTCACTTTTTTATTATACACAAAATAATTACTTAAAAAATTAACTAAACGTAATTTTAAAATCAGTCTTAAAATAATTTTTAAAATAATTTCACTTTTATTTTTCTACTGAAAATAAAATCATCATGAAAACTTTATGAAACGGGCCCTCTATTTTCAACTCAGATAGTCGAGAGAAATCCACTTGAAGATAACTACCAAAGATTCGAATAAGTGCTCAGAAGAAGTTAGAAATAAAGTTCTAAGAATATGGGTTAGATATCGATAAGGTAGGCTTAGGCTTAGCTAGCCTACTTAGGAAACTATAAATAGAGCATGGACCCTGCGTGGCAATCCTAAGTCCATTCTCTTGGCATAAGCTCTCGAAATCTTTTGTAATTTTCTCATTTACATAGTGAAATCTCCCATTCTTCAAGAAAATTCAAAGCGGACGTAACTTGAAATTGAGGTCTGTGAATTTTTGTATCTTCAGTTTACTTCTCTTTTTCATTATTTGTAAGTAAAACATGCCAGCTAATACTTGATGAGATGATCGTGAGAGTTTTACTTATTAGACGAATTTTGACCGTCATCACTAGCCATTCACTTTGGTTGTGCACGTCAACTATGGAGGTCTGAAAGCAATGTTCAAATAGACCCATCTTCAACGATTTCTGGTTCTTTTAGTACATTATGGCATTGTTTATTTTACCGATTCGAATTTTGCTACAGTAAAAAATTTTAAGAAACAGTCACATCTAATTTTTTATTACAGTAAAAAACTCTCATATAAAGTCACATCTCAACTCGAATTGAAAAAACTCGAATTAGTAAACTAAACAGACCTTATGTGTATTTTTGACTCTTAAAAGGTCTGACCAGGATATAGAAGTCTTTTGCATGCTCGCTTAGAGTTTGTGGATTCATAGAAATAAATCCAAATCAAATTCCCTTAAGCGTTCACTAAACTGAAAATTAGTTATTTTTTGTTTGCAACATGGTAACTTGTTTAAGACAATAAGTAAATTTGGCGTGGGCGGTTGGTTGATTAGATGAAAATTAAGGCACACTGTACAGGTAAATTTAACATTGTATTGAACATAGAGAAACAAGCCCAATCAATCTTTAGACCTTTAGCCTGCTCTAGGACTAGCAGGGTCCGGCTTATAGTGGTTCGTTCATATGAATGTTTGAATCCACTTTTTTCCTTAGCCCATATCAGTTTGTTTGTTTGTTTTTTTGTTTTTGTTTTTTTTTTTTTTTGTATGAACTTATCCCATATCAGTTATTGAATCTTGTTTAAAGCCCATCTTGCTATTATCAGTTATTGAATCTTGTTTAAAGCCCATCTTGCTATTACTATTAGCTCGGCCTTGGTTCATTTATTGCAGAATTTCACGTTCCATTTCCCATGGAATTTCTTTGGTGAATTCATTATGTTAAACAAGAGCTCGTTAAATGAATAAGCCAACGAACAAATGAAACAATAACAGAAACACCATCTATGCGTGGGAAAAAAAAAAAAAAAAATTGCCAAGGTCCCAACATATTTCAGCACCTTTTTCATGGCAATCTTTTGTTTTTGCTTTTAGCTCTCGTTGACGAAAGTATGGTTTAACTTCAACATTTATCTCAACCCCAAAACCTTTTTATTTTTACAGGAGCTTCTACCAAGATCAGGAAAAATAACTACCAGTAGTTTTTTTATTTTTAACCTTTAATTTATATTAAAAATTATCTATTATGAATATTTTTTTTAATTTAATATTATTTTAATTAAATCTGAAACACCCCAGTTTCACTTTTTAGTTTTGCTGGTCGCAAACTCCCAACTTCACAAATTTCTTCTCAAGTAAACGGTAAACCGCAACCTCAGGACCAGATCTATATCAAGAATCCTATTGGGTCCTGTCTCATCCATAACACCAAAACAAAGATAAGGTGATAAGTACACGTGGCAGAAACCCAGATACTGCTTCTGTGCACTTCACTTCACTTCTACAAACTCGCTCTCTCTCTTCTCTCTCCTATCTCCACACCCAAAAACCATGGCCTCACCAACTCTCCTAACTCCCACTTCTCAGCCAAAACCCCTTTCTCCCTTCAAGCCCAAATTCACCGCCACCGCCCTCAATGCCAATGCATCCGCCAACGATGCCGGAACTTCGATGACCCGCCGCCGCGAGTTCTTGTCCCTCGCCGCCGTCGTAACTCTATCTCCGGCGTGGCTCTTGCCAGTCCGACCGGCGATGGCGGCCGAGGACGAGGAGTACGTGAAGGAGACGGCGGAGGTGATCAACAAGGTCCGCACGACAATCAACATGGACAAAAACGACCCCAATGTCGCCGCCGCCGTCTCCGATCTCAGAGAGACGTCCAATTCTTGGGTGGCCAAGTACAGGAGAGAGAAGGCCTTATTGGGCCGGGCCTCTTTCAGGGACATGTACTCGGCCCTTAATGCTGTTTCTGGACATTACATCAGTTTCGGCCCAACAGCTCCAATTCCTGCCAAGAGGAAGGCCCGTATCTTGGAAGAGGTGGACACCGCTGAGAAGGCCTTGTCAAGGGGAAGATAATTTAGTATAAAGGCAAGCAAAATTTTTTTTTTTTTTTTTTTTTCATTTTTGAAACTATAAAAATCGAATTTGTATTTAAAAATTTAAATTTAAATTTATTCTCTTGGAGTTTGAGGTCCTAGGATATTCACTTCACTTGGTGAATCTACGAGGGAAATATATAGTGAAAACCTTGTTTGAGAAGTAACACTATGATGCATATTCCCAATTATCGTAAAAAATGCTTGTTCAATTTCCGAACTTTCCTTTGTGTTATAATATTAGAGACGTATTAACGTAATTTTGTGATCATTTTATGATTTTGAGAATTTGAGTTGAATATTCCGTAGAATTTACTTGTATGTCAGCATTAGGTACAATGTCAATGTGCCATGTGAAGCGGTCCTATCTATATAATACCTAGATTAAAAATACACATAAATTGTTTTCCAATTACACCTTTGTTAACGCAACATGTAGTAACTCTTAAAGGATAAATTGGTGGCCAAGCTCTATTTCCCTCCTTCCACACCGGTCCGTGGAAATTGGAATGAGTTTAGAAGGTTATAATATGAATGCTTAAGATGATTATTTCATTATTTAATCATCAGTTGGCATTATTGTTTTAACCATATTTATATGTGATGGTTTAACACAATTAAGTAGTTGATAAAAATTATGACAATTGATCATGAACATTAAGTTTAGTGAGCTCATAGTAATCTTTATAATTAATGTTTACGGTTAAGTTGTTGATTAACTTTGTATAGCAAATTGTATAAAACATCACATCATCAAATGTAGTTAAGTTAAGCACTTATTTCTGTAATTTAATAAGTAACCACCGATGTAAATTAACCCATTGAAAACTCATATATTATATGTATATATGTGTATACTTGTGTGTGTGAATATATATTAAAACAAAGGATCATTGCAAAATAAGGTTAGTTAGACTTATTTTAGACGTAAAGTTGCAAGCTTCAAGTTCTTAACCACATTTTCGTGCCGAAGTTAATGGTCTAAAACGCCTTGAGGCGGAAAGAAAAAAATGGTAGGAGACCAAACAATATCTACAGAATTAATTTTTCGGCCTAACTGTCTAGTTCACATGCAGATGTGTATACTCTACGGTTCCCTATGTCGCTAACTGATTGAAAAATCACAAGAAACAGTTAAAGGGTGGCAATTTGTGTTAGTAAATCGTATTCATGTCAATCTGTTTATTAATCGTGTTAAAAAATATCAATTCAAAATATGACGTGTTTATTAAACGTGTCAAAAATGTCAATCCAAACACGACCTATTTATTAATCGTGTCAACCCGTATAACTCGTTTAAATTAATATATTGAATAAATAATTAATATAATAATGACTTATTTAACACGGTTAAGACAAGTGTAACATGTTTATTGGTCAATTTATCTTTTCCTTCAAGAAAAATAAATGAATTTTACATACAAATATTAAAATTCACATTATTTGTATTTAATATGTCTTAAAATTTTATGTTATATTACATATCATTAGATTACAGATGACACATATAGTTAATCGTGTCAATTCGTATTAAGAGGTTAACCATAACCCAACCCGTCAATCTGATTATGACCCAAATCTATTTATAGTAATCCTAAACTCGCTAACTTTATACATGTTTCGAATTGTGTCATCGTATTGTTACCTAGATTGTTAACGTTAGAAACAGTCATCTAACAAGGTGCTCTTTAAAAATAATAAAAATAATAATAATAATAAAAAAGAACAGATTCGATTGCTTTTATGGATAATTGATAAAACTCGGGCTTTAACAGCGGAAATTATTAGGAGCTGGAGTTTCTTTAGTCAGCAATTATAAATGAGTAAATCATGGGTTAGAGACATGACATGGAAAGAATTGACCACTACTGTTCTTGGAAATGTCTTGCAATGCCCTTTTGCCCACAGATTTTGTCGAAATTAAAGGAAGGAAACGGAGAAGTTGTGGAAAAAACAACGTGGGTTTCGTCTTTTTGACTCTCAAAATTTGATCTAATCCGCAACACAAATTACGTAGTGCATTGTAAAAATTCAAAATGATAACCTTGATTGACTTCTATACATATATTTTATCATCATAATTGTCATAATCTAGTTATCCAAAATGATCCATTTCCGAAACTACTCGAAAATGTCCGAATCTACTTCAAGGACTAAGTCGGCCTAACTTTGTGAGTTACCAATTTCTCTTTCATGGAAGGAAATTCGTGAACCATTAATATGATTAGGCCTCCTTATCCAAAAGTGGACTTCTATACCAAAATTTTGTGTGTATGTATGTATGTGTATATATAAATATAAATATATATATATATAAGATGTAGATGGTGAAATCTACAATTAAATTTGTTAGGAGGTCAATGGTTGAATTCAGATAATTAAAGTGTTAGTATCTTGATCGCAGAGAAAATAAACGAATAAACAGAAAATAAAAATAGCGAGACACAAAAATTTATAATAGTTCTCTTGATAACCCATAGTACGTCTATTGTAGGGTACTCAGGATGTTCCTCTATGATATTGATGAAGAATACAATGAAGATCTTCGTAAATGTTAGGAGAATATGTGGTAAATACAACATAATGTCTAGAAAATTGCTGAAAAGCTTCTAGGAAAATATTATTTCTAGCAGCTGATTTCGTGATTTAGTCTCAATCTCCGAGACATATGAGGATACGTGTATGATGAAAAATGAGGAATGAAATTTGACCTTAGATGAAAACTTTTATGCTTTGGTTGTGTATTTGAAGTAAATCCAACATGGAATCAAGTAACATAGAGACATAGCCATAAGGAATATGTGTACAAACTTTATTGATTTTATTTCCTTTTTCTCCAAGTGTATTGACTAACCAAGAAAGAATTCCATAAATCAAGGAACCTTCAAAGTCTTTTCTTTCCTTCCGCAATAACTTGGTTTAAATTTCATGTTTCCTTATTCTTGGACATGCCATTTGAGCTTCGGCAGCCCCTATTTTGAGCTTGGCACCCCTTTAATTGTGGGTTGAATATTGTACCCTTTTTTAATTTTTTAAAAGGCAATTTCGGCTTGACATTTCACATTAATAGGCCTCGTCTAGCTTAGACTCCGGTCTCTCTACTCTTGAAGGAACTTGACCAAATATTGAACGACAAATCGCTTGGGATGTTCTTGCCGAAACCATAAGCATATTCCTGTTCATTGAAATTTTGGAATTAATTGCACAATTATGCTTTTAAGTCTATCTTTTCATTTTCTTACCATTTTCATTCACTTAGCGGAATTACAATATATGTTTACTTATAATATTGAAAGATATTCTACCTACGGGGCTATATGTTGAGTGATACGAGTGACATAAATTCTAATCCACTACCTAATTCTCTAAGGTGGCTTGGCTTTCTGGTTAAGTATTATTTTTTTTATAACGAGCTATCAACATTCAACCTACGTCATTTCCTTGTGACGTTTTGTTGAACACGCTTTTTCTATTGCATGCAATATGCCAACACGTTTAGTTTTTTTTACAGGAATAAGCTTCTCTTCTCAGTACAAAAAATTCCATTAAATTTATATCTTTTTGCATCAAATTGATCTTCTTATACGCATGACGGGCGATGATTTTTTTTTTTTTTT
>NW_010360879.1:1314-1501 GCF_000414095.1 Morus notabilis | reverse complement strand
CGGCTGATGGGCCCCGTTATGACACCAAAAGTTTCGCCGTTCTCGTGCCTGTTGTAGATGACGAAGAGAGCTTCGATCAAACCGCTGATGCCCCATTTCAACACCAAAGTTTTTACCGTTCCCGTGGCGATTGTAGGGCGCGAAGAGAGCTTCGATCTAACGTCCGATGGGCCCCGTTAGGACACCA
>NW_010360879.1:534-869 GCF_000414095.1 Morus notabilis | reverse complement strand
TGCGCGAAGAGAGCTTCGATCTAACGCCCGATGGGCCCCGTTAGGACACCAAAAGTTTTCACCGAAAATGTGGCAGCGGTAGATCGCGACGAGAGGTTCGATCTAACGGCTGATGGACCCCGGTACGACATCAAAAGATGTCGCCGTTCCCATGGTGATTGTAGAGTACAAAGAGAGCCTCGATCTGACGGATTATGGGACCCGTTACAACACCAAAACTTTTCGCCGTTCCCGTGGTAGTCGTAGATCATGAAGAGAGCATCGATCTAACGGCTGATGGGCCCCATTACGACACCAAAAGTTGATGTCGTTCCCGTGCCATTCGTAGATCGCGA
>NW_010360879.1:0-181 GCF_000414095.1 Morus notabilis | reverse complement strand
CAACAAAAGTTTTGAGTGTTCCTTTGGCCATTGTAGATTGCGAAGAGAGCTTCGATCTAACGGCTAATGGGGCCCGCTACGACAAAAAAAATTGTCACGGTTTCGTGGCGGTTGTAGAGGGCGAAGGAGCTGTGATCTGACGGATTGTGGGCCTCATTACGACACCAAAAGTTTTCACCGT
>NW_010360878.1:0-1118 GCF_000414095.1 Morus notabilis | reverse complement strand
CGCCGAACATAGCTTCTAGAGACTCCATTATCTCATAAGCAGTCTCCATTTTCCCATGCCTCTTACGAAGCACATCGCTCATGCTGGCCAACATAAAGCACTTTGCTTTGTTGTTGGCGTTGATCCAGCGATCATGAGGCTCCCTTGCGGTTTTGGATGCATTAGCCGCGGGTTCTTAAGGACATTCCTCTACTAGGATAAATTTGTAGTCTTTGCAGACCAACAGTATGTTCAAGTTACTTTTCCACTTAGCATAGTTATCACCGTCTAGTTTTTTAGTCGCAAGTAGTGTGATAATAGGATTTGACATGTTACTAGAAATAAGTAGAATATTCATCTAATCATTTTATGCGCATGAATATCAAAAGCATGTGAATTTAGGCACAATTAAATCTTATGCATGATGCACATGAAAAATTCATAAATCATGTTTTATTTTTAGGTGCCAACGAAAATCTAATTTACCACGAATATAGTGCCGCCGTAGGGTAGGTTAAAATATCGCAAATTGAACAGAGGCATTCTCAATTAATAAATACAATCAAAATATCTCATATTTTCATATGTATTAATTACCGTTAATTTTGGTCAAAAATATGATCACCAATTTGATTATATTTTTATGAGCGTAATCCATCGTTTCAGATTCTACAAACTTAATTTCGGAGTGCCGCCGTAGGGTAGCTCAAACCGAAAATACATCCTTAAATCCTATCGCTAGGAAGTCAACCTTGTTATTGATCCGAAAGAACACTTTCCGTAGGGAGTGCGGAATCGGTGTCGCCGCGAAGCCCGTTTCGAATCTCACGGTGTTGAGCTAACGATGGAGACCAGTGGGTTGTATTGTCATACAACCCTCTCCCACTCATTATTTTGTAAATATGTATTTTGTTTGAAAAAACATCTCATGGTTTTCAAATAGGAAAAATAAACAATTTATTTTTCAGATATGTGAAATTCCAAAATTTAACTCTTAAATTGAATTTCACATGTAACATTATTTTACAAATCAATTTTGTAACTTAAATCAATTTAATCATATTAAATCAATTTTAGCGCAAGGTTCTTCTTTTATTTTATTTTTCTAAAACCCTTTTATAATAAATAAAATAAATAAT
>NW_010360877.1:575013-582364 GCF_000414095.1 Morus notabilis | reverse complement strand
CCCCGTACCAAACGCAAAAACTTTAACTTCAAATCATATAATAATGATTCTTGATGAGTCTATAATCAGAAAGAATCCAGTAAGCAAAGTCCACTCACTAATTTATTGTAATTTGTGAAGCTTTGGTTGCTTGTGAGTCGTCACGTATGTGTAGAGTTTGATTTTTCAAGTGGTCTTTTCACATATATTCCCATTTTCCAAAACTTGATTTCTCAGCAAAAGAGTGAAGCACAAGTTGTAACTGCTTCTCAAGAGTATTCTACCCAAAAATCGAAGGGAGGCTTGTTTGCGCTGCGATCGAGGATAAAAATGAGTACTTAGAAGACGTTTAATTCATGAATTAGAATTACGTAATTAGAATAATTTTTAATTTACGTATATTTTTTATGAGAAAAAATACTGTAACGAACCATGAACTATGATTCAAATTATGATTTGAATCCTCCAACCAAACGTCAGTTTTTGTGAAAATATCATTGAAAATGTAAATATTGGTGGAAATATTAAAAAAATATGGAAATATTAAAAAAAATGTGGAAATTTACTTTAAAATTAACATTATATTTTACGATACTTTAGGACTAGATAAACAATGAAAAAAATACATAAATGAACAAATTTTACATGAGAAATTTTGTACATATTAAATCTCAATACTAAAAGTACGTAAGTCCTGTAATACTCAATTACAACTGGCATTTCATCTTGAATTTTAAAAATACTAGTACCATAACATGTTATTTGATAGTTGTGAGATTTTTTTTTTTTTTTAAAACAAAGAGTGTAGTGAAATGAAACAAAAATCACTTACTCGTTTATGAAATATTTCTCTGACATTTTCTTGAAACTTTGTTCAAAATATACTAAAGCCTTACCAAAATCAATATTTGAATTGACAATTGATGAATTTTTCCCGATAATTTTATAAATACAATTTTTTATCAAAAAATTTTATAGTACCTAAAAATAATGAAATTGTTAGGCAATATTTTTGTCCATTGTTGCGACTACAGAGCACGTGGGGAGGGGCCTTCAACGATGGAGAACCTCGGTGGTGGTGGTGGCTGCGGCAATGTGAAGGTTGGGTGAATATATGGCCGGGATGCGTGTTCAGACAAGCTCCGGTGGCGGAGAGTGGCAAATCTCTATGATTTGGTGGCGGTGTAAGGAATGATATCACATATGTTGGCAGGATCATTTTTGGGTCATCAAATAAATTATTTAGTTCAAGATTGTCACCAAATACAAGACTCGAATAAATAATCCTAATCGCAGTCCCAATCCCACTTAGCAAACACATCCTGAGAATTAGTATAATTTCCTAGTAGTTTGCTCCTTCTTGAACCTTGACATTCACAATACCTTTTTACGTGATGATAATAATACATCGACACTAAAAGTTTATTATATAGTGGAAAAACAAGGTAAATAGAAAATCAAAACTAGAGTAGTTAAAAAAGGTCATAGAATGGTGTCGGGGTCTAATTAATGATACCAATGCTAGTTCACAATTTTATTGTTTCATTTTACAATCATGATAAGTGCACGACATCGCTAACAAATAATAAAAAGTGAGTTTAAAAGTATCGTTTTCACGAGAATAACATATTTATTAGGTACTAAAATTGGATAATTTTAATTTTATTTGAGTAATTGAAAAGATGAGTTTTAATTAATTTTACAAAATTAAAATTTAAAACAATAATAAAATTTAAAAATAATAAAGTAAAAAGAAAATTATTTTCTAAAATGACAAGACAAGGATAAAACAATGATTATGAAAATGCTAAGAATCATGATTTCATCAATATTAATCGAATTTAATTTATTTAAACATTACTGTGATTTTGAGATCATACTATGTTGATGGTCAAATCCTCTTATGTTTTACGTACACTTTCTCAAGTTACACATAAAATATACATTTTCATAAAAAACTCATTATATCTCTATGTGAATTAAATTATAAAAATGTTCATTAAGATTAAAGGATTAAAAATGAGCATATAAAAATATATAGATTTATCTCTATACCACCTCAGAATTTACTGTATTTATTTCAGAGCTACGGCACAAAAATCCCCTCTTGGTTTTATTTTGATGCTCAATTCATTCAAAAAAGTTGATTAGAAATTTTGAAAGCATTACGTCCAGAAATAAATAGGTCAACACAAGTATGACAATCACAATAACGTTTATACAAATTAAATTCTCGTAATATGATTACGTCATTATCCCAGCAGAAAATAAATTTAAAACATAATTATAATTAAACTAACAAAGTACAAAAATATTCAAATAATATTTTCATAACAACAAATATAAACGTAGAGTTTTAGTACAAACACTAGTAGCGGATACAGTTTCTGATATGCCTCAGATATCTCCTAACAGGACTTAGAACTCCTCCTCCATAATTTCAAACTTAAAAAACTAAAAATTACAAACTTTGAAATTTAAACTAATAATTACTAAAATAAAGATTTTTTTTTTAATTTCTAAAGAGCTCTAAGGCTCGAAGGATGATTTGAAGAGTTAGGGAAGCAACCTATTTATAGGCCTTGGAATGATGATGAGTCCAATGCATAGATGTTGTAGAGTCACGGAGTTTTACAAGTTGCTTTCTTTTTTTTCTTCCTCCGAAATCACCGTGAAAATCCAATATTTTGGACTTAATCTAGTGCGGCAAGGACAACGTGAAACTGGATTTCTATTGGCCACTAGAAATCAACAAACATTTCAAATTGATCCGGCCCACAATTTAATAAGTATGACACGTGGCAAAACTAGATTAGTATGAGAAAGCGAGCTCACATAGACTGGCTCTCATGGGAACAAACACAAGAAAGATGCTTTCCAACATGTGAGGCTCGCTGATGTTTCCTTGTTTGCTCACTCTCTTCCCTTGGAGAGTGTAATGCACTCTCCAATCCTGACCATCCAAGTGCTTCGATCCAATGAATGCGATTCAATCTGAAAATAAAATAAAAATTATTGGGCGCGTTTGGAACTCGTTTCAAAATGATTTTGTTTTTAGTATGAAAATGAAAATAAAAACGTTTTCAATCTCAAACAGAAATCATTTTTAAAAATACGTTTGGTAGTTTTATCAAGAAATTATTTTCAGTATAAAAAACTCGTTAATGTGTCTCTCTCCATCTCTCTGCTCGAGAGAGGAGAAAACCACACAAAACACATATATAAATATTTATTTATACAAATTAAAATAAAAATACATAAAAAAATAAAATCACACAAAAATAAATAAAAATATAATAAACTAAAATTAAACAAACCAAAATAGATTAAAATATCGAGAATTAAGCCGGTTTTTGTACCAAATTAAAAGTAAAAGAACTTTATTTTGTAAAGTTATCACATGATATTTAAAATTTAGAAGTATATCATTCTCTTTTACATAATTCATGACACCAACATTAGCATTTTTAGAAATTGCACAAAGTTATACAAGTGAACATTTTATTTTACAATTCTAATTGCTCTTGACATTGATATTGAGAATTGTTATCCCAATATAGTAGAATAATCCTTTAGAAATGCATTCATTTACATGCAAATATTTGGACGATTGTTCATTTGTATTTTTTGAGTTAAGGTGACTTAATTTTAGATCTTAATTTGACTTAAGGTGTATTTGATTATGGTTTAAGTTGAGACTCTAATTTGAGTTTGTCTTTGGATGTGGACATTTAAGGCACTGTTTATTTCACTGATTCGAGTTTTGCTACAGTAAAAAGCTCTCATAAACAGTCACATCTAACTTTTTTGCTACAGTAAAAATCTCTCACATAAAATCATATCTTAACTCGAATCATTGAACTAAACGGGGCCGTTATGGTTTGAATTGAGAATCTATTTGAGTTTGTGTTTGAGTGGGTCAAAATTTAAATTTGTATTTAAATGATATTTTAATAAAAACTCAATGGTAATCGAAACTTTTAATAGGGCATATGGGTGGGGTTTTATTCGTCTCTTCGGTGTGAATGCATAGGAAAAAAATCATCTCAATCGGAATTAAAATAAAAAAGTTATGGCGTTTTTAAGATAGAAAAAATAATGTTTATTAGTTTCAATTTGAGTTTAAAAACTTGAGTCTGGAGAACTTGAACTCAGATTTTAACTATAAACTCAAATTAAAACTTAAATTTAAACTCAAATTTTATAAAAGAATATACACTTAAATAAAATTATAATTTAAATTATAATTTTTTTTTTAAAATTTTGGTGTAAATAAACGAGCTCTTTCGGTTCCAAAGAAAAGGCAAAAGAAGAGAAAAAGGAAAAGGGTAATTTCCACCAAGGAAGAAACTCCCTTGCTCCCATGTGGGGTGGTTGCACTTCTTTTGGCACAAGAAACACCCATCCGACTCTTTTTCACGCCAGATCAAATCAAACACTTACCAGCTTTTTCCAATTAAAGAACTTCTACCAGTCCAAATTAAGCTATTTTACCCCATCTCATAAATTCGTACAAACTAGCATGATTTTGGACACATGTAAGTTATCCCCCCTCATCATTATTGTGCCATTAAGATTTCCAGATTGTAGAATAATTTTTTTAATTTTTTTTTAATTTTTTTGGCTTGTAATTGTAGCATCAAATTTTGTTAACCACTAAACCCACCAAAAAAAAAAAATGAAAAAATTAAGGAGACGTTTTATTCATAAATTAAAATTATGAGATTAAAATTATTTTTTATTTGTGTATATTTTTTATAAAAAAAAAAATTATAATAAATTATAAATTTTTTACCAAACGTCTTATAAAAAGACTAATATTGTTTTTCCCAAAAAAAAAAAATAAAGAAGCATGAACAATCAATATCATTAAAGTTCTCCAAAAGTCAAAAACAGAGGCGAGTGTTTTAGCCTGAAAACAGAGAAATTAATGCAAGTGATAAGACATAAAAGATAGAGAGGGAAAAAAAAAAGAAAAGGAAAAAAGAGTATTAGTAATATGGTGGGGTCCACCGAAGAGTTAGGTTGGGGTGAGACAGAATCGTATAGAAGACTAGTCAGATAAGGGCTTTAGATTTGGCAGAAAAGATTTTCATTTTACCCCTTCCTCTCTCTTTCTTCACTCTTTTCTTTTCTTCACTTTCTTTTTTCAATTTTTTTTTGACGAGCATTTTCTTCACTTCTTTTCATATCGGCCAAATCCGTACTTTTTTCTCACCCGTCACAAGCAAGAAACCCCAAACGGAAACAAAGAGAACCCATAAATAATTTAACAATAACCAAAAAGGACAAAAGAATAAAGTTAAAGAGAAAAAGAGAAAAAGAGAAAAAAAATAAAAGAAGCTAAGAAATGGAATTGATAACGACACTCCCCTGTTTTGCTAGTTCCACACTCGAACGGACAGTAAAGTGGCGGTGGCAGTAGCAAAATGTGGGGCGACCATAACGGTCTTTTTTCCCCGCCAAAATAAAAGACCGCTGATTTCACTTTACTTTCGGCGATTAGAGACGCAACGACGGCGTTTTGTACGCTCCTTTCATCTAAACGGCGTCGTTTGAAGCTCCGTGACTTGGATTATTAATTTTTTTGCCTTGGGAATATAATTTCCCCCGAAACATTGGAAATCGATCCTAGAACTGTCTCTTTCAAATAATAATAAAAAAAATAAAAAAAAGAGAGAGAGAAAAGCAGAGTAAGAGCATTTTCTCTGAACACAAAAACCATGTTCGAATAGAGAATTTTCAGAGATACTTCCACATTTTCTAGGTTCTCCTCTTCTCTTCTCCCCATAGTTTTCCGAGAAAATCCTCATTTGTCTCTACAAATCTGAAAGCAGGTTATTTCTTGTTTGTTTCCTAAGAAAACTCGGCGGAAAATTGAACAGTTTTCCTTTCTCCCCTCGTTCGTGTGAAATTAACAAAAAAAATCTGATATTGATAACGACATTCTTGCCTTTTTCTTTCTTATCTCTTTTCTCAGCTACCAAACGTTGACTGCGGTTATTGATTTTAGTTCGGTGCTGTTTCTGCGTTTTTTCTTCTATTGTTTCTGGTTTTGGTTGGAGTTTCTGCAATGGCGGACTCGGGTAAAGTGCGGTTGGTTCGGTGTCCAAAGTGCGAGAATCTTCTTCCAGAGCTGGCTGATTACTCTGTCTATCAGTGCGGTGGTTGTGGAGCTGTTCTTCGAGGTATGCTTCGTTTTATTTTCCTTTTGTCCAGCTTTACCTTTTCTTGCCGAGAAAATAGAGTCTTGAAAAAAAGAGGAAAAATTTTCATCTCTTCTGGTCACGTTAATCTCGAAATGGCTTTGCTTTACCGGAATGTTTCATAATCTTTAACGCCAATTTCTTTAATAAAACAAGAGAAATTGCAATTTAGCTGATTTTCTTGTGATTTTCTGTTTGATTTAGAAAATTAATCCGTTTTGGCTTTATGGAAGCTCAGGTTTAATGATTTAAACAATCAAATAATTTCTCTCTAAATTATTACATTATTATGAATTTTGCAAGAAGAGAATTTTTCTTACAATTCTGAGGAGGGAATTTTTATTTTTTATTTTTTTTTACTTCACAGCAAAAGCTAAGGGGCAAGAGGGGGATACTTTGTCAGAGAAGTCAGATGAGGAGAAGGTTGGTGGAGTTTCTGCTAAATTGGAGAATTCCTTGGAAACAAGACAAGTTGAGTCGTGTGATACTTCTAACTCAGATGTTAAGTTAGTTTCTGGTTCTTTGAGGCGTGATCAGAATAATTACGAGTTTGAGAAGAAAGATACTAGGAACGGTGAGGTTTGTAAGAATCAATCCAAGGTTACAGCTGATGAATGGGTGGTTGAGGATGGTATTGATGTGAGCAGAAATAAAAAGCATGAAGTGGGTAATGCCTCAGAACTTGGCTCGACCGGTGAATTCCGAAGATCGGGAAGGATGACGAATTGGAAAGTGGGGGATAGAGGTGAAACCGAAGACTTTGGGGGAAACACAAGAGTTGAGGTTGAAGGTGTGAGGTTTTCAACTTCGAATTGTCCGGATGAGGGTCCATCTAATTACCAACCGGGCTCTTCTCGCGGTTTCGGCGACTCGGCGAAGAAACAAAGTGTCCCAGATGGATCTAGATCTCAGTACCTAGAACAAGATCGAGCCGAGCTTCTCAAGAAGCTAGATGAACTGAGGGAGCAACTTAGTCGGTCCTGTGATGTGGTTGACAAGCCTAAAGAGAAAGTTCCTCTTGATGGAAGAATGATACCTCCTGATCCTTACGGTGGTTCTGATGCTTGGTTTCCAGATGGTTCGTCAGGGTCTAATAGGCCTTTTATGCAGTACGTTAGACCTGATAAACATGTCACTGGATCCCCTAATTTTGGTCATTATGCTGA
>NW_010360877.1:565668-572190 GCF_000414095.1 Morus notabilis | reverse complement strand
ACCGATTCGAGTTTAGAATTCGAGTTTTATTACAGTAAAAACTTTTAAAAGTAGTCACATTTAATTTTTTTATTACAGTAAAAAATTTTCACATAAAATTACATCTTAATTCAAATTAAAAATTTAAATTAGCGAATTAAACGGTCATAAGTAAATCTCGGTGACTCTAAACTTTTCAACTTTTCAAGCATCTGATGATTATGGCCGTATCAAATTATGCATCACTCACTGCGTGCAAGTAGTCATGAAGTGAATATTCCAGCTAGCCATATTCATGCTTTTTTTTTCTTTTTTTCCTGATAGAGCATTTTATGTTTATTTATTCAGTTGATATCATTTCACAGTTTTCAAAGATGCTCTCTCTATCTTTATCGTTGTCTTGTCCTGGGTTTTAGACCATCTATCAGAGTCTCCTGAGGCTACTATATGACAATAGATATGATTTTGTATTTTGACTGCCGTGGAATCTCTTACTGTATTATTTTTTCATGGTTATTTCAACGTCGTAATCAAACTGTTGCTGACTTTGATGAAACAGAGTTGAGAAGGCAAAGCAGGGATTTGGCATGAAAGCTCCAAAAGTGGTTTCGCCTAATTAACTTGAAGGGATAACAACATGAATCTAGAGTTTCTGACTTGTAGAAAACATTATGCCGGCTAAACTATCCCGGAAATATGGAGCTAATTTACTGGCCTGCACAATATCAAAAACATCATCAGATTCCAGATATAACGACTATGCTTCAACCATGAAGTTTATGCTTGGTTTTCTGAGTGTTTCGGATTGTTTTGTTGAAAAGTTACGGTGATGGGGGTGGATATCACGTTTTGCAGTTCCTACACGTGAACTTTTCTTTTTTTTTTTTTTTTTTTTTTTTTTTTTCGTTCCAAGTTGGCTCCAATTTTCTTTTGTATATGGTTTGGTTTGTAATTTTGTTTTTCTTTCTATTTTACGAGTCAAGTTATTGGCGTATTCAATCTTTATCTGTATATGGTTTGATTATTTTGTCTCCCCTTACTAATAGAAATGATCTGTACTTATTCATCTTGGGCATCCGAAGTGAATCTTGCCACGTTTTTTCATAATCTCCCTCGTTTTGTTTATGGGTTTAAATTAGTAAATTTTTTTTTAAAATGGACATTGCATTCCAAATCAGAAAGATACAAACACTAATTTAGATTTGAAAGACCACAACGCATTTAGCGACTTAATCCCAACTAAAGATTGGAACCATCGGTAAATTCGATTGAAGTATGGTTGGCAATTTGTGTTCGTGGGCCGTGTTTGGGCCGACATAATTACAGCACGACACGATTATAGTGAGCACGAACACGACACGATTAATAAACGTGTCAAAAATTCAAACACGAACGCGAAACGCTAATAACACGGTTAACACGACACGACACGCGAACACGATTACTAAACATGCCGTGACGGGCCGACATGAAAAAAACACGTTTATGACCCGTTTATGACCCAACTAGCAAAAGTAGTGTAATTTTATATTGTATTCAAAACTATATTAATTGACTACTTAATATCACTTATAGTTAAAATCATGCATAATAGCTAACACACATTAAAATATCCAAATATCAAACACACACATGCATACACCCTCCTCAACAAAATTTCTCTCCTGAAAAACTATAAACCATCCTCCTGAAGAATTAATGAAATTATAATTGCACGCCCCGATCTCACACTCAAAAAAACTGATACAAAAGGCATGCTGCAAATAAGCAAGCAACCTTCTAAAATAGCTGTCAAATAACTTTAGTGCAAAATGTTGTACTCAACTTCTTATAGAAACTTGTTGCAACAATTTCTACAATATTTACTATTAAAAAGTTGATCTGAAAAACCAATCACGTTAATTCTTGAAGTCTTTCCATGTAAAGCCTCACAAACCTACACGTGATCCTCAGAAGTAAGTGAAATTCGTCTAGCTGGCCAAATCAGATATAAGTCACGTTCATTTCACCAATTCGAGTTTAGAATTCGAGTTTTATTACAGTAAAAACTTTTAAAAGTAGTCACATTTAATTTTTTTATTACAGTAAAAAATTCTCACATAAAATTACATCTTAATTCAAATTAAAAATTTGAATTAGCGAATTAAACGGTCATAAGTAAATCTCGGTGACTCTAAACTTTTTAACTTTTCAAGCATCTGATGATTATGGCCGTATCAAATTATGCATCACTCACTGCGTGCAAGTAGTCATGAAGTGAATATTCCAGCTAGCCATATTCATGCTTTTTTTTTCTTTTTTTCCTGATAGAGCATTTTATGTTTATTTATTCAGTTGATATCATTTCACAGTTTTCAAAGATGCTCTCTCTATCTTTATCGTTGTCTTGTCCTGGGTTTTAGACCATCTATCAGAGTCTCCTGAGGCTACTATATGACAATAGATATGATTTTGTATTTTGACTGCCGTGGAATCTCTTACTGTATTATTTTTTCATGGTTATTTCAACGTCGTAATCAAACTGTTGCTGACTTTGATGAAACAGAGTTGAGAAGGCAAAGCAGGGATTTGGCATGAAAGCTCCAAAAGTGGTTTCGCCTAATTAACTTGAAGGGATAACAACATGAATCTAGAGTTTCTGACTTGTAGAAAACATTATGCCGGCTAAACTATCCCGGAAATATGGAGCTAATTTACTGGCCTGCACAATATCAAAAACATCATCAGATTCCAGATATAACGACTATGCTTCAACCATGAAGTTTTTGCTTGGTTTTCTGAGTGTTTCGGATTGTTTTGTTGAAAAGTTAACGGTGATGGGGGTGGATATCACGTTTTGCAGTTCCTACACGTTAACTTTTCTTTTTTTTTTTTTTTTTTTTTTTTTTTTTTTTTTTTTTTTTTCGTTCCAAGTTGGCTCCAATTTTCTTTTGTATATGGTTTGGTTTGTAATTTTGTTTTTCTTTCTATTTTACGAGTCAAGTTATTGGCGTATTCAATCTTTATCTGTATATGGTTTGATTATTTTGTCTCCCCTTACTAATAGAAATGATCTGTACTTATTCATCTTGGGCATCCGAAGTGAATCTTGCCACGTTTTTTCATAATCTCCCTTGTTTATGGGTTTAAATTAGTAAATTTTTTTTTTAAAAATGGACATTGCATTCCAAATTAGAAAGATACAAACACTAATTTAGATTTGAAAGACCACAACGCATTTAGCGACTTAATCCCAACTAAAGATTGGAACCATCGGTAAATTCAATTGAAGTATGGCTGGCAATTTGTGTTCGTGGGCCGTGTTTAGGCCGACATAATTACGGCACGACACAATTATAGTGAGCACGAACACGACACGATTAATAAACGTGTCAAAAATTCAAACACGAACGCGAAACGCTAATAACACGGTTAACACGACACGACACGCGAACACGATTACTAAACATGCCGTGACGGGCCGACATGAAAAAAACACGTTTATGACCCGTTTATGACCCAACTAGCAAAAGTAGTGGAATTTTATATTGTATTCAAAACTATATTAATTGACTACTTAATATCACTTATAGTTAAAATCATGCATAATAGCTAACACACATTAAAATATCCAAATATCAAACACACACATGCATACACCCTCCTCAACAAAATTTCTCTCCTGAAAAACTATAAACCATCCTCCTGAAGAATTAATGAAATTATAATTGCACGCCCCGATCTCACACTCAAAAAAACTGATACAAAAGGCATGCTGCAAATAAGCAAGCAACCTTCTAAAATAGCTGGCAAATAACTTTAGTGCAAAATGTTGTTCTCAACTTCTTACAGAAACTTGTTGCAACAATTTCTACAATATTTACTATTAAAAAGTTGATCTGAAAAACCAATCACGTTAATTCTTGAAGTCTTTCCATGTAAAGCCTCACGAACCTACACGTGATCCTCAGAAGTAAGTGAAATTCGTCTAGTTGGCCAAATCACATTCATATCAATCAAATCATCAATCATTAACCGAACTTGAAGCAAATGTTAACTTTCATGGACTTTATATAGTTTCCAAAATGAGCAGATTCTTTCCAAAGAAGTTCTCTAGTACATGTCAATCAGTTTAACATTACCAAAATAATGCTAATCACCAATAAACAATCAGAGAATCAAAACAGATTTGAGAATCAAATCCCAATAATCTTTCCCTTTGGCATTGTTTTGGTAAAATATTAAAAAGTGAAATGGAAATTGAATCCACAAACAAAACTGAAAATCAACAGAATATCAAAAGAAATAACTCCTCCAAAATCACACAAAATAACACTAACACTACTCCCCCTTTTTGAGAAAATAGTGACCAAAGTAGAAAAACCGGTTAGGAACCTGCAAAAATACTGCCCAAGCTAATCTGATCATCTTTAAAAAAACAGTAAGAAGTTAGGAACCCCCTTTCACGTCTTCAGCGCCGACTGTTGCTAGATCTGTTGCAAGATTTGTTGCAACAATTTTTTGAAACGAAAATGGTACAACATCTTCTATAATCTTGTCTCCCCCTAAATGTGCACCACAAACTTATTAGAATGAGAATGGAACGGACGCAATAAAAAAAATAGTTTCCCATGCAAACTCTGGAGACAGAACAACATGAAGTTGACAGCAGAACCAACACAAAAAATTTTTGCACCAAAATAACAACTCATGATATTCTAAACCAAGAAACCAATTTGCACAGAGAATGCAAGCAAAAGGATAGCCTCAAAAAAAGTTAATTATTTTAAAAGCCTATCTGCATGCAAATGCAATGCTCAAGAAATTGGAGTCCACTCAAAGTTATGTTCAAAAATAAAATATGTACTATTCTCAATTTCATATCAAAATATAATTTCAATATGAACAAAGTTAGTGTGTGAAAGAACTTGCACAAATATCCCCTTTTTGAACATCATCAATTTTAGCACTTGAAATTTCAGGAAATGAAAAACCTGTTCAAACTTACCTATTCATCTAGATCACTTTGCAGGTTTTTATTTTTATATTTTATTTTTGGGGCCTTTCACTCAATCACCAGGGTAGGTCTTTTCTCATGGTAGATCGTCCATATCACAACTCAATTCAATCAAAAATCTAAAAATTCCAAAGTGAAGTTGTGCACAAATGATTGTGGACCATACGTATGAGCAAGATGAATGCAAAACCCAAATGCACAAAAATAAAATAAATAAATAAATACATAAGACGGATTCCAAATGTTTTTCTCAAGGATTCAAACCACAATGCAGCAAGAGCTTTGGTAAAAATGTTAACAAGTTGTCTTCCTGTTGCAACAAATTCTAAAACAATTGTTTCACTGTCAACCAATTTTCAAAGTTTGTGAAATGTATGTGGGTGTAACAGAATGTAACAATTATCCAATGATCAAGAACACATCCTACCATCACCAAAGTTCATATGACCATCGGAACAACTTTGGTAATTTCTCAGAAAAATTCTTTTCACTTGTCATATGCTTGGAACAACCACTGTCAAGGTACTAAGAGTCAATAGCGTAATCTTTTAAAGAAGTGCGAACATCAAAGCACCTCAAATTAAATTTCGTAATCCAAACTTTTCTTGATTTTTAGGAGTTGAATCAATCTTAATTTAAGGTGTTTGCTTTATTCTGCCAAAATTAAAAGGTCTCACCTGCATACCTCTTTTTATTGCATTTATTTACTTAAAATACCGAGGCCTAATGTGTCCAAGCACATTATAATAATGACAAATTGGAACAAATCTATTTGTTGCAACAAATTGCTTAACTTGTTTTACCTGTGACGTTTGAGAATGCTATGCTAGAGAGCTGGTGGTTGCCTTCACAAAAATGATCTTTTCTAAGGTTTCTTGACCATTGTGGCCGAGCCCCAATTATCACTACTAACGTTTTGTTGTGAAAGCAAGTTATCCAACTTGGTCATACCTGTGTTGAGCATCCTTAGATTTCTCTGGGTTTGCTCCTACTCGATTCTGGTTTCAACAAGCCTTTTCTGAATTTAAATGGCCAGAATCTTGTAGTTTGTTGCTGCCTTCCTTAGGATATTTATTAGTACGTCATGGAATCGCCAAATGAATTGAATCAAGGCTTTGGGAAAATGCAGATTATGTACATGGAGATAGAGAAATTGAATGCGAAGAAGGAGGATAAAATGCAGATTAGTTAAAATCAAATAGATGCAACAAGTTAAAAGAAGAAATTGAATATGAAGAAGTAGGAGGAGTACGTACATGGAGATGGAGTGGGTCGTTGATATTGAGGAAAGTTGAAACAGTCCCGTCCGCTCCCCAAAATAAAAATTCAGAAAGGCTGAAACTACAATGGAGATGGAGATGGAGATGAAGATGGAGATGGGTCGTTCGTTCAGAAAGGCTTTTCAATCTCAATCTTTTCCAGATCGATGGAGATGGAAACGGCGGGTGAGGACTGAGGCTGGCGTGACTGTGAGGAGTGAGGCGGGTGTGAGAGAATGAGAGAGAGAACTTAGGGTTTTCTCTTAAAAAAAAATATATATATATATA
>NW_010360877.1:540843-565656 GCF_000414095.1 Morus notabilis | reverse complement strand
GGTCGGGCCGGGCTGGGTCGTGTCGACACGATAATGACCCGTATAATTAAACGGGTTAAGCGTGTTAAACGGGCTGGCATGAATTCAGTCCGTTTATTTTCGTGTTATTCATGCCAGCCCGTTAATGGCCCAATTAATAATCGTGCAGTCTAAACCCATTTATCTCGTGTCGTTTTTGTGTCGTGTCAGAAATTGCCGGCCCTAGATTGAAGCACTCTAAATTCGATTGAAGCACTCTAAGGTAATACGTGTATTGAGTTCGAAAGAGAGGAAACCGAAAAGACACAACTAAGCGAGCACACAAATGACTGTTTTAAACACATCACTATAATATGTGGATAACTTTGATTGATTGAGATCGAGAGACTAAAAGCGTCGGGGCCTACAACAACACCATAAAGAAAAACTTGCGGACTAGACCTAAAAACAACACTGGACGGTGGGGGAACCACCTCCGGAACCAAACAACACAACATAAACACACTAAAACTAAATGGCCGAAACATCAATGCCTTTATTTGACAAGCACATGAACAAAACAAAAGGGTAAAGCCCAAATGACACTGGCCGAATCTGACAAGTCAGCCACCGCCGTCAACGAGCAAGGGAGCCGCAATACTGCAAGCAAGCCAAAGAAACGCTGAAAAAAGGCCAAGCCACTGCTGCCACCCACCGCCGCTAACCAAGGAAAATGTTTCACCCATTGAGCCGCCACCCCACTAGGGCCAAAACCCCCATAACGCAGCAACACCAAGGCATCCACACGTCCCTAGCTTGCAGCGAAAAGCGCGACCTCTCCACCTCTACCTCTATCTCTGGTCGCTGCAGTTCACCACAGGGGGTAGAACTTTGCCGGCGTACAGATGTGCCCAAAATGGGCAACCAAGCACACACCGAAAAAGCCTTGTCCACCACCCTTTCCTCCCACCCAAAATGGGTGCCAGACTTCGGCCTTTTAAAACTCACTGCAAAAACGGCGTAAAGAAAAGCAAGAGGGAGAGAAGAAGAAACCCTAGCAAAAAGCGGCGCAAAGAAAAATAAGAGGGATAGAATACATGTGAATATTTTAACACAAAATGGGTTTGAATCAGTAATTTTAATTATGACCTTTAAAATTTAATTTTTTGTGAGAAAAAAACATTGTTATAGAACTAAAAACCATTGTTTAAATTATCCAGAACTCTTAAAACAAACGCACTTCAAAGGATTCAAAGTTCTAAATAGACTAGGGTATTAGGCATAACAATCATTGGTGTATTTAGTGCAAATGCGCAAAGGGAAACGATGGTACAATAGTCGTCTCTTATAACATCATGGTCATCATGTGGGTCTATCTGATGTAAATGCCATACTTCAACTCCCACTAAACTTAACAATGGTGGGCCCACAACTTTATCATGGCGGTGCTCAGAGGGCCTTGCTTGTTAGCTCCTTTTCAGTCTCAGCCTACTCCCACGAGCTTTCTCTGGCGGGCCAGAAAATAAATATGGGTAAATTTTTTGCCCGTTTGGTTAGGAAATTCAAAAAGCTTGAACATAACTCATATATATTTTTTTAAATAAATATTATAGTAAAAAAATTTAAATTGTAGTTTAAATTGCGAATCAAAAGATATCATAATATACAATGTATATGGGGAATTTATAACAAAAGAACAGGTTTCAAATGATGTGTTTGTAATTGATCCCGTTTTTATTTTTCACATTTTTTGAGAAAAATAAAAACGTTTCTAAAACGACGTTTGGCGTAATAAAAACAAAAAAGAGAAATGAAAATGATTTTTTAGTTTAGTATAAAATGAGAGAGAAATGAAAAATGACCATCAGTCGTTTTTCATTTTTTGTTTTCATTCTCTCCTCTCTCGAGCAGAGAGAAAGAAAGAGACATTAATGAGTTTTTTATGCTGAAAAAAATCTATTTATAAAATTACTAAACGCATTTTTAAAAATGATTTCTGTCTGAGATTGAAAACGTTTTCATTTTCATTTTCATACAAAAAATAAAATCATTTTAGAACGAGTTCTAAACGCGTCTAAAATGTCCGGTTTTCAAATTTTGGTAGAAAATAGGTGGTTTTGAGAACAAACTTTCTGAAATGTGCCATTTGCCCCTTGTACATTATAAATATAACGCTGAAAAAAGGCCAAGCCACTGCTGCCACCCACCGCCGCTAACCAAGGAAAATGTTTCACCCATTGAGCCGCCACCCCACTAGGGCCAAAACCCCCATAACGCAGCAACACCAAGGCATCCACACGTCCCTAGCCTGCAGCGAAAAGCGCGACCTCTACCTCTATCTCTGGTCGCTGCAGTGCACCACAGGGGGTAGAACTTTGCCGGCGTACAGATGTGCCCAAAATGGGCAACCAAGCACACACCGAAAAAGCCTTGTCCACCACCCTTTCCTCCCACCCAAAATGGGTGCCAGACTTCGGCCTTTTAAAACTCACTGCAAAAACGGCGTAAAGAAAAGCAAGAGGGAGAGAAGAAGAAACCCTAGCAAAAAGCGGCGCAAAGAAAAATAAGAGGGATAGAATACATGTGAATATTTTAACACAAAATGGGTTTGAATCAGTAATTTTAATTATGACTTTTAAAATTTAATTTTTTGTGAGAAAAAAACATTGTTATAGAACTAAAAACCATTGTTTGAATTATCCAGAACTCTTGAAACAAACGCACTCCAAAGGATTCGAAGTTCTAAATAGACTAGGGTATTAGGCAGACCAATCATTGGTGTATTCAGTGCAAATGCGCAAAGGGAAACGATGGTACAATAGTCGTCTCTTATAACATCATGGTCATCATGTGGGTCTATCTGATGCAAATGCCATACTTCAACTCCCACTAAACTTAACAATGGCGGGCCCACAACTTTATCATGGCGGTGCTCAGAGGGCCTTGCTTGTTAGCTCCTTTTCAGTCTCAGCCTACTCCCAAGAGCTTTCTCTGGCGGGCCAGAAAATAAATATGGGTAAATTTTTTGCCCGTTTGGTTGAGAAATTCAAAAACATTTAACATAACTCATATATATTTTTTAAATAAATATTGTAGTAAAAAAATTTAAATTATAGTTTAAATTGCGAATCAAAAGATATCATAATATACAATCTATATGGGGAATTTATAACAAAAGAACAGGTTTCAAAGGATGTGTTTAGAATTGATCCCGTTTTTATTTTTCACGTTTTTTGAGAAAAATGAAAACTTTTTTAAAACGACGTTTGGCGCAATAAAAACAAAAAAGAGAAATGAAAATAATTTTTTGGTTTAGTATAAAATGAGAGAGAAATGAAAAATGACCTTCAGTCGTTTTTCATTTTTTGTTTTCATTTTCTCCTCTCTCGAGCAGAGAGAAAGAAAGAGACATTAATGAGTTTTTTATGCTGAAAAAAATCTATTTATAAAATTACTAAACGCATTTTTAAAAATGATTTCTGTCTGAGATTGAAAACGTTTTCATTTTCATTTTCATACAAAAAATAAAATCATTTTAGAACGAGTTCTAAACGCGTCTAAAATATCCGGTTTTCAAATTTTGGTAGAAAATAGGTGGTTTTGAGAACAAACTTTCTGAAATGTGCCATTTGCCCCTTGTACACTATAAATATGTTGCAAATCTCGTCTAGCAAGCAACGGCTTCGTGACGGTGGGTTGTGAAGCTCATCGTATCACAAGCGACAATGCACGTTGCAAAAGGGGACGACATTGTGGACCGTCATGACGTTGTAAGGGAAGGTGGCTGATAGTGAGGACTAGGGGGATAGGTTGCGGCGTGAGGGGTAGGATTTTTTTATCTGGGCGTCTAAGGATTGGGTTTTTAATTTGGCCCCAAAGTTGTTTCTTTTTATCTTCTGCAACTCAAAATGACATAAATTTTTTTTTGAGTTTTATCTTAAGTTATAATTTTGATACTTTTATCAATGAGATGTCATTTTATTGACAACTTTAATCATGTATTGATCAAGTGGCTACTTGGAAAACCATGATAAAAATAAAAAAAATTGGAGTGATGCAGGGGTTGTGAGCAAAGGAGGAGGTGATGCCTAGGGTTAGTGTGAGGAAGAATTTGTGAATTTGTTTTTCTACTTTTTTAAGTTTAAAGTCTATTTTGTTTAAATTTACTTTATTTCCCTTTATCATGCAGTTACTTGACCAACATGTACGTCGGTTAAAAATTGACGCTTCAACAATAAAAGTTTTAAGTTGCAACTTATTGTAAGCTTAAGAGAGTGTTTTGTGTCACATTTTGAATTGTTAGGAGGAAAACGAAACAACCTCTATTCTTAATAGGCCAAATTTAAAATAATTCCTAAGCTAAATGATTATTCTCTTAGACAAGATCTCTCTCTTCAAACACACGTATAATCTTAATTTATTACTGTTTTTTCTTCTTCCTTTTTTTTTTTTATCAAAAGAAATCGAACATGTCGTACCTAAATCAAATTTCATAGACAGCTAATTGTTGTTTAGTGACTATTCTTAATTCTAGTATTCTATTTTTCAGTAAACGATATGCCTTCCTTGTTAATTTAAATAATAAAAATATAAGAATTGTCATTCATTGTTTAGCACCACGAGGATGTCATGACCATGCATTGATAGCATCTTCTTGTCCACGAACTGTTTTATATAATTTTTTAATTTAAAATATATGGTTCACAAATCCGATTAGGTGTCTTAATCAAGTAATCTCTCTTGTTTTTGTTTCTTTTTTGTGTGTAGGGGATTTTGGCCTTTCAAGTTGATATTGACCTAATACCCAATAGTTGGACGTTGCACCTCACTTGATTTCCTGTGGAGAAATAAATGTATGTTCAAAGAATCAAATATACGAACAAAGCAAGCAATTTGATTTGATCAAGGTCATTGTAATGAAAGAGGAGGGCTAGATATAAACAAAAAGTATTGAGACAAGTACTTAAATGAATTTTTAGAGTCTAATGCAATATTGGACGCAATTTTTAGAGTCTAATTCAATATTGGAAGCAACACACAAGATGAAAAAAAAATTAAAAACAAGATGCACAGTTTAGAACTTCAAGACTATAGTTATCTTGAGAGAGAGAGAGAGAGAGAAGGAGAGAGAGAGAGAGAGAGAGAGAGAGAGAGAGAGAGAGAGGTGTGCATGGTTTTGGAAAAGGGTGGTCCCATCTCCATTAATGTCTTCTAGCCCAAAACCAAAACTTGAACAAGAAAATGAAAAATAGGAATAAAAAGTGGTCCACATGTGATATATTATGATGTAAGTTTGCTTTATTGCTAAAAAGCTCCAAGCCAGCTGTGGCCATGTATTAAGTCCATCAAATATTCACTCCAAAATTAAGACCAAAGGTGTGAAGATGAGGGCAGGACATGTGCATGAGATCCGGTTTTGTGTCCCATTACAACTTGCAGCAAAAAAGAAATGGAGAGCAAAAAAACTCTTAAAGTCCGTTTAGTTCGCTGATTCGAGTTGAGATGTGATTTTATGTGAGAGCTTTTTACTGTAGCAAAAAAGTTAGATGTGATTGTTTGTGAGAGCTTTTTACTATAGCAAAACTCGAATTCTAAACTCAAATCAGCGAAGTGAACGGAATTTTAATTTGCACAAGATGCCACATGACATATATTCTTTTCTTTGGGAGCAGATGTACCTCGTGCCTCACATAAAAAAATAAAAATAAAAAATCCTCAAAAAGTTTATTAATATTATTATGGGGTTTCTCGATCTATTTCTTTTTTATTAGGGTAGGTTTATAAAGTTTAAAGCTGCGGTTCATTTTTTCTGTCTCGTTAGTTCTCCTATTAATATTATTTTAACAACTCATTCAATAAGTTGAGTAGTTTTAGTGATGAAGAGATATGAGGTGCATCATAGTTTATATATTCTATATAATAATGATTTTTAAAAGGTTGGGACGCTAATTCATGAAGAACTTCTTGTTATACCTTTCAAAATCGTTATTACAAAGAATAAATATCTTGTTATATGTTTTACTTTTTACACGTTTTACGCCGGACATCCTTTGAGAAGTACTCAACTCCTCCTGATTTTTTTTTATTTTTTATTTTTGTAGGTTATTTTTTAATGTAATTATGGAAGTGTATACTACTAACTGATTTTTTGTTTTTCTTTTGGAAAATTATGCCCTTAATTTGTTGCAGGGACATAAATTATGTCCTTCCCAAGAGGTCACTCTTTCTCAAACAATACAATATTTATGCCTTCAACTTGTCTCATTATATATTTCCTAAAAAAAAAAAAGACCCCTTTTTTTTTTTTGTAAATCCGAAAACAAAAAAAAATGATATTATTATATATTTAACTTTAAAAGAACATAATTCTAAAAGTGGACAAAACCAAGTAAGCCAAGAGACATATCCCTAATATCTCAATTTGTTATCATGTGTTATTACATATATGTACGTATGTATGTTCGTATGTATGTACATATTTTGTTGAAAGAATCCAAGTGAAATGCAGATTTATCGAGTTTTCTTAAAATAAAATTTAAAAAAAAAAAACATATTTTTTTTAGGTCACTTCCGAGGCTTGTTGACATCTCATGTACAGAAACGACACTGTTGTTTGCATTAAACCTTCAAAACCACTTCCTGCTAAAAACACTGTTTTCTTGGTTGGCTTTTTTGGAAAAAGCTTCTAATCTTAACACATATTTACTCTCTCTCTCTCTCTCTCTCTCTATATACAACATGGTGAAGGAAATGAGACTTGATTCGAGCCCATTGTCTCTGCACAAGCAAAAGCATGTTTTGGTCAAGTTTGCGGTTTCTTTTCTGTTGACGGGTCTTGCATTTCGCCTCTTGTTCTCGGATTCCTTCTTCAGATTTTCCGCAGAAACTCCTTCTCTTGCAGAGCAGAAAACAGAGTCCCCTGTCCCTGTGGCTGAGACTTCCCCTCCTCCTGATCAATCCCCTCTTCCTCTTGATCTTCCAGATAATGAAATCCAAACATTTCAGAATGGTAAATAAAAATTCTGTTTTCTTTTTCTTATTCTTTTCTTAACAGATTAAATGAGTTAAGTTTGAGGATTTATGGCTCTTAGATAGTTATTCCATATTCTAAGCATAGCTAGATCTTTCAATTCTAAATATACATTTATTGATTTAGTCATTGGGTGTTGGGAAATAGGAATTTTTATTTATTTATTTATTTATTTTCTACTCTTTGTTGAATTTGTCACCTTGATTTTCCTCATGTTATTGTTAAATTCTCTTTGGTGCTTATTCTGTTTGGCCTTCAATATTATGCCAAAAAAAAGGGAACCATTTTATCTTCAAAAGCAAAATCTAGCTCTGAAAAATGTCTCACACTTTTGCCCTCCTTCTCTATGCATGCGAAATAGAAATACCATACATCCATCATTAGTATTCGTAGCTGATTTAAATATGAAAAAAAAAAATTTGCAGAGACAGAAGAAGCAGAGGCAGAGCAAGAGGCAGGAAAATGTGACATATTCAAAGGAGATTGGATACCGGACTCATCAGGTCAAAGATACACTAATGAGACTTGCCGTGTGATTGAATCTCATCAAAATTGCATGAAGAATGGACGGCCTGATTCAGGCTACTTCTACTGGAGATGGAGTCCAAGGGGCTGTGATATTCCCAGGTTTGACCCTCAGAAATTTCTTGATCTAATGAGAAACAAATCATGGGCCTTCATTGGTGACTCCATTTCCCGTAATCATGTACAATCATTGCTATGCATTCTTTCACAGGTACATTCTAATTTCCAGCCCTTCTAATCTATTTTGAATTTTCTTATTATTATTATTTAAGGAAGGAGATTCGAACACAAGAACTTCTCTATTGGAGGTGATAATCAAATTTGTTTTTTTTTTATTTAAACAAAAATTGAGAATTGGGAATTTCGACTTGGGAGTTAGAACTTCAACATTCAACGTGAATATAGAGTTATTGTCAGATTTAAACTTCCCGGATTTATTTTACCCTTCTTCAAACAGAAATGGGATTTTTCTATAATATTCGTATTCCGTCTTAAAAGGTAGTGGAGTGAGTTAATATCTTCATAAATTTACGTTTATTTTCATATTTAAATACTATGGAACATATTTATTTAACCCTCAACCACCACAATGATAATCAGATTTGAAACTTACTCTACTTTTCATATTTGAGGCTAATTATAACTCCTTTAAAAGAATATATGGTTATAAGTTTGCTTCATAGTTTTTTTGTTTTTTTAATAACTCGTAAGAATAAATGGTTACTTTTCATATTGCTTCATTAGTTGATATAGAAATAAACCAAAATTGGCTTAATGCTGTTGTTATTATGAGCATCAACGTCGCAAAGTCTTATGCTCCTTCTTGACCATCATGGAAGCTTTACACAAATCATGAAAACTTAGCTGCTATTTTTTTTCTTCGGGAATTGAATATTGTGGCCCCAGAGAAGTAAATTATGTTGTCGGTACATTTGTCGGTTATGACTTGTGAGCTAAAAACTAATCTATTATTCTATTTCTTTCACCTAGAAGTCTTTCATGTCTTCACACGATTTTTTGTTTTGTTTTGTTCTGTTTTTCTAAATCATGTCTTCACACTATTTATTTTAATTAATTCATCATATCCTCTTATCTAAAAGGGATTCCATGGTTTAGCTTCCCTACCACGTCTTTGTCTAACTTGTTATCGATGCTGCATCCATTAAAGGATGTAATTTTTGTTGTCGTTTGTGGACTACAGCTTCGACTTTTACGGTCAAATGCTTCTTGTTAATTGGTTGTGGCGTCCTTTCTTGGCAGGTTTACCTACTATGTAAACAATCATTATTACTTTTTCCGTTTCCATGTCTTCCCTAGATCTGTAATTATTGAGAATAAATACATAACAACCCTTTTTTACTCTCTTGCGGTGCAATTATTAGCATCTCATTAGTTTGCTATCCAAGCTGGAATTTTTTAATTTCTTTGTTTCGTTCTGAGTAGGATTTCACTAAAATTAAAAATTTAAAAGTTGCTTATACCAAGGAAGAGAATTGCTAAGAACACTAACTTAAATACCAACTCTTAGTGGGGCATTTGAGTTGTCATCTTTTTATTAGTAAATGCAATATTTTATTATCAATTGACGGGGTTTTTGACACATTTGCCTCCTGAACTTGTCGTGATTTAGTAAATTGCTTCCCCAACTTTTAATTTTGACAATCACTCCCTTCAACTTGCAAAATTGTTGCATTTAACTCCCTTTAACAAACTTTTGTTAAAAAACTTATAGAAAAAAGGTAAAATTGGTATTTTAATGCCTTAATTTTTAAATAAAATAATAAAACTACCCTAGATTAATCTCAGCTATAGATGTTAGCATCTTTTAATGTCAACCATTCATTTAATTTTTCAAGAAAAAAAAAAGAAAACAACCACCAATGTAAAAATAATAACTTCTATGCCACATCAGTTGGTACATAAGAATTGAGATTTGAGTTGGTGTCCTTAATATTATTCACTGAGGACAGGAAAAGAGTAATGCTAAGGATACCAATTCAAATACCAACTCTTGTGTTGGTGCCTGTTTAAAGTTTCCAATAATTTTAAAGTTACAAAAAGCTGTATATGCCTTTTGTTTTGCGTCTCTGCAATATTCTCCATGTCTAGATTTTGTTGGTATTCTATCTGTTTCTGTTTGAGTTGTATCTTTAATATGAAAATCTGGTTATATTTCAACCACAGGTCCACAACAGTGTATATTCTTACTTCTGGTTTTGTCCTATAGATAGACGAGGTCCTACAAGCCATACCTAAACCTGACATTTTAAGAGTAGTCTCACTATCTCCAATTATTGATCTATGTTTTGTTTGCATAACAACAAATATCATATGTTGGTTGAATGGTTGTGATTGTAAGGTCCCACAAATGGGTGTCTGATGAAATTTCAGCGAATTGTGTCCCACAGGTGGAACAAGCTGTTGAGGTGTACCATGACGAAGAATACCGGTCCAAGAGATGGCATTTCCCTTCTCACAACTTCACGCTTTCGGTTATTTGGACTCCTTTCCTCATCAAGGCCACTATTTTTGAAGACATGAATGGAATATCGACTTCCGAAATCCAGCTTTATCTCGACAAGCTTGACAAGGTATGGACTGATCAGTATGAGAGCCTAGATTATGTAGTGATTGCCGGCGGCAAATGGTTCCTCAAAACCGCGATTTTCCACGAAAATGACACTGTATCGGGCTGCCATTTCTGCCCCGGGAAGAACCTGACCGATCTAGGGTTTGAATACGCCTATCGCAAAGCGCTCCAGCTAGTTCTTAACTTCATCACATCTTCCAAGCATAAGCCTCTTGCTTTCCTTAGAACTACCACACCCGATCACTTTGAAAATGGAGAATGGTTCAGCGGAGGGTATTGTAACAGAACAGTGCCCTTTAAAGAAGGTGAGGTTGATATGAAAGATGTCGATACAGTGATGAGAAATATTGAGCTGGAAGAATTTAAAAAGGCTGCAGAAATTGGTTCCAAAAATGGGGTTGTTTTGAGGCTATTAGACACAACCAGTCTTTCTTTGCTGAGGCCCGATGGCCACCCTGGTCCGTACAGACAATTCCATCCATTGGCTGAGGACAAAAATGCTAAAGTTCAAAATGATTGTCTACATTGGTGCTTGCCTGGGCCAATAGACTCTTGGAATGATTTGGTTATGGAATTGTTGGTCAATGGTGACAAATATCAGTGATCAAAAGGATTGAGATTCTAAGCATAATTCATAACTTTCATAATCAGAACGGTAGGGGTAGATAAAATGAGCGTCTTCTATTTATTAAAAAAAAAAGGGTTATCAAACTTTTGCACTGGTGGTTTGGCATCTTAAAGAGTAAGAAAATAATACGTTGAGATGGAACAGTGATTGTACGTGTTTTCAATTTTTTTTTTAAGAGTAAGAAAATAATACGTTGAGATGGAACAGTGATTGTACGTGTTTTCGATTTTTTTTTAATTTTTTATGCTATGCTGCCAAAAAATTGGATCCCTTTTGTAATATCACACGACTTGAACTAAATATCAAAAGAGCAGATTTTTTTTTGATGAATAAATAATACACAGATTACAACATGAAAGTGAACCCTTGTATTGTCAATCTCTAGCCATTTCTCTTAGATAATCTCCTGTTCTCTACTAACTTAAAGTCTTAAACTAGCTTTTCTGTTACCCAATTGTAGCAGGTTCTTTGAGACGCCCAAACAAGAAAAGTGCTAATAAAAATGTTTGTCTATGTCATTTCTTCAGATGCAATTCGAATTTAACGAGTTACACATATGATGTATAAAAAAGAAGACACCAAAAAAAAAAAAAAAAAATCCTTAAGGTACTATCATATCAACGGAGCGATAATATAAACGAATCCTCGCCTCTGGAGATATGAGAGTAAATATCAGTCGTGGGGGTTATTCATGAAAGAAAATAAGTAGAGAAATCAATCTCAGATCAGAACTCGATTCCAATTTCAAATTATTATTGCAGTAAAACTCGAGAAAAACACACCAATATCAGAACTTCACTTCCATTTGAAATTATTAACTACAAAATCATGTCCCAAAATACAGAACCAACATGGCAGAAACACAAACGTTGTTCACCTTCATCCTTTCACTTGGTCGCTGCCTCACTGCGAACTGAATCCGGGATCTTTTCCTTTAGAGTACTAAATGGATTCTGCAAATCAAGAAATGCAAATTAGATGCTGTTGAAGGGCAGAGTCCCAAATTCCAATCAAAATTCCAACATATACCCAAGAAATCATGCCATTAGAATTTAGAAACAAAGAACTGAAAAGCCAACCAAAAAAAAAAAGGCAGAGAAAACCCCCAGAAAGTTTACGTCTTAGTTTGGTGAATCATTTATCATTGGGAAATCTTAATTTAGAACAACATATAAACTAGTTCACATGACAAGCAAAATCCCAGAATTTCATTCATAGTTATATTTTAGAACTCTTCTTCAATAGCTTCAACAATGAGCACTATTATTGGCCACATATATCTGCGCTCATACAGAAGACTAAAGGGGTTTCTTATTGAATTTAAATATCAATTTTCGCAGGATCTTATATATTGAAACACCAAATCTCAGCCCTAAAAAGAGCAAAATTAATAAAAATGATAATCAACAATAACATACAGTAATTACCTCACAAATGAACAAAACTCACAATCAACTTACATTTTCCACTTCGCAAACAAGCATTGAAAACTTCAATAGCGCACAGAATTTGATGGATGCATATAAGAAAATTCCAAAAGCACGATTAACCAAACGAAAACAATACAGAATATAGGAAATTCTCAGTTCCAATCTGTTATCTTCCGTTTTTCTCCGCATCAAAATAGAGCTTAAATTTAAAAAAAAAAAAAAAAAACCCTTCACCGGTGACTTCGAAACCCTAAGTAATCTAGATCCCAGAAAAAACCATGCCCTAGACTAAATCAAATCAGATTACCAAGATCACAATAATCAAATCAGAAAAGAATCCCAAGAAAATCATATACTTAAAAGAATCATGTAGAGAAAATAATCTGCTCAAAATATATATTATCATAAGAAAAGGGGTGTTATTGGGGAATTTGGAATGAAAGAATAAGATTACGTTTTGGAAGACGACAAAGCTAGCGAGCGCTACGGTGGCCCCTACGCCGCCGAGAACCGCCGGGAGTGTTAACAAGCTCCATTTCCGATATATCATCTTCTTCTTCCGAGTTCTTCTCCTGAAGATTTTCGTTTCTGGTGCGTTTCGGGTCTTAGGCTGAGGCAGGTAACAACCGGACAAAAGGCTACAGCAGACAAGTTATGGACAATAACTTATCAAGTTATGATTCATAACTAAATTATAGATGAAAATAATAATTTAGTCTATTTATTAACTTATATAAACTATTAGCCTATTAATTTTAATTCATCTCAAATTTTGACATATTTCTCTCTTTCTCCCTTAATATTACTCTAAAAATTGGGCACATTTGAGGCTGTTCATTTCAACAACGCAAAAATAAAATAATAATAATAAAATAAAATGAAATAAAAATGGTGAATTTACTTTTAAGAGTATACGAGTCTTGATCTTTACTCTTTATTTTTGATAAATATTATTTTATTAATGTAATTATTTGACTAAAAAGGTTATGAATTAAGAATAAGATTACGTTTTGGAAGACGACAAAGCTAGCGAGCGCTACGGTGGCCCCTACGCCGCCGGGAGTGTTAACAAGCTCCATTTCTTATATATCATCTTCTTCTTCCGAGTTCTTCTCCTGAAGATTTTCGTTTCTAGTGCGTTTCGAGTCTTAGGCTAACGTAGGTAGCAACCGGACAAAAGGCTGTTTGGAAGACGACAAAGCTAGCGAGCGCTACGGTGGCCCCTACGCCGCCGGGAGTGTTAACAAGCTCCATTTCTTATATATCATCTTCTTCTTCCGAGTTCTTCTCCTGAAGATTTTCGTTTCTGGTGCGTTTCGGGTCTTAGGCTAAGGCAGGTAACAACCGGACAAAAGGCTATAGCCAGACAAGTTATGGACAATAACTTATCAAGTTATGATTCATAACTAAATTATAGACGAAAATAGTAATTTAGTCTATTTATTAACTTATATAAACTATTAGCCTTTTAATTTTAATTCATCTCAAATTTTGACATATTTCTCTCTTTCTCCCTTAATATTACTCTAAAAATTGGGCACATTTGAGGCTGTTCATTTCAACAACGCAAAAATAAAATAATAATAATAATAATAATAATAATAATAATAAAATGAAATAAAAATTGTGAATTTACTATTAAGAGTGTACGAGTCTTGATCTTTACTCTTTATTTTTGATAAATATTATTTTATTAATGTAATTATTTGACTAAAAAGGTTATGAATTAAGAATAAAGGTAAAAATCTCGACTCATGCACTTTCAAAGGATATTTGTCAAGATTACCCCAAAGATAATTACACTACATGGCAAAATTTTATATTTTGAGTTGAAATTTAACAAAATTTTTAAAATATTATAAATATAGTAAAAATGACATAGTCATTGTCATAATAGATCAAATTTTATACTATATAATGATATAATTATATTTTAATGATATTAAAATTTTATTATTTTTGTCATATTTTAAATGACCACATAGTCATTATAATTATAATGTTAGATTTTATACTATATAATGACATAGTCATTGTTTTAATGATATTAAAATTTTGCTATTCTTGTAATATTTTTTAAAATTTTGTTATATTTAAAGTCTATTGAAATAGAGCCTTTTCAACAACTCGAGGTACTTTGTGAGAAAAAGTACTCAGTATACCATCAAAATCCATCAATTTTAGATTTACATTATCTAAGCTTTGGCTATATTTGTTGATTTTAATATTCAATCATAATACTCTTTGAACATCAAACCGAAGATGTTTGGTCATCTTCCTAAAGTAGGAAAAATAACCCGGTAGGATAATTTTAGTATCCTAGTAGGAAACTTTCTCATGAATTTAATGACATTAGATATTAAATTTTGTCATTGGGGTAGCATAAATGTAAACATAATATTTTTTGAGTGTCATTTTGTATATCTCCCTTAAAATTTCAACGAAAATTGTTGTTTGGTGAGGCACATTTTTTTCTTTTATTTTTTATTTTTTGAATTTAGGGCGAGGAGATTCGAACTCTTCATCTTATAGTAGAGTAAGTATGAAATTACCGTAAAATTATGCCTACAACCACTATAGCTAAAAACTATTTTACTAAAACGTTTTCTCTCAAAAATTTTGAATTTCTCTTCAAACTTGATTAATGTCTAGCTCACCATGGCTTTAATAGAACTGCCATGGGCTATTGTGTTTGGATTTTTTTTTTTTTTCCTTGAGAGAGGTTGTTTTTATAGTATATCACACCAACACATCTAAAATAAATATATTTCTAATTAATGTCCTATTGACGTATTGATTATAGCCATTATCGTTAAATAGGGGCATAATTATATATTTTAATCTTTGAGTTAAGGCACACTTTTAGTTTTTCTTATAAAGTGACTAAAAGTTCAGAAAAGAAATTAGGAATTAAAAATGAATCCTCAAAATTTTGAGTCTCAATATAAGGTGGTCTCTGTACTGACCATTGATATCTTACAATGATACTAAGTAAGTACCCGCAACGATTGGCAACAATCGGTAGGTGATCATTGGTCTCCTACAATGATACTTTGCGGTCACTAATTGGAAATCACAGTATTTTATTGTGATACTTTATGATTGCCGACTAGAGACCGTTGATATCTTATACTCAATTTTGACAAGCAGTGGTCGTTGACCGTACTAAGCAGGTTTTCTCACTTTTCTTGTTTTGTTTTGTTATGTGCGCAGGTAGGGCCGGTAATATGGGTCACGATACGACGATACGACTCGAAAATGACACAAATTTTACGGGTTAGGGTTGAGAAAAAAGATGTTCGGGTCAGAATTGGATCGACCTGAAATTGACACGAAAAACATGGGTCAATTTCGGGTTAGACCCGCCTAACCCGAATACGACACGAAACTCGTAAAAAACTAAAAAATACATATATTTTTCATTGCATATTTTAAATTTTATTATGAACTTGTGATATCATGATAATTATACTCAAAATCTTATACTATTATTTGCTTAATTTCAATGGATGTTATTGTAATTTAGTGTGTTATGAATTTTAAGTTATTTTTAATATGTAAAAAACTAAATAAAAGTATACAATTTTCGTGTCAATTTTGGGTTCACGGGTCAATTTCGTGTCATGGGTCATTTTTGGGTCGTGTCGTGTCAACTCGTAAAGTGATCATGTCGTGTTCGTGTTGCGGCTTTTAAAAAATTTCGTGTCACGAGTCGTGTTCGGGTTGACTGTAAATTTAGAAAGAAACGATCAAAACACGACACGAACACGACACGTGACATGAATTGCCACCCTTATGCGCAGGAGATCTCAGTTCTCCGGTGAGATCTCCTTCATGCGGAAGTAGTGTTGTCAAACGTGTTGTGCGGGGCCGGCACGGCACGCTTGACCCCAGGCCCATCACGGGCCTGGGCCGTGCCAGGCACGGCCCTGCACAGTGTAGGGTCGTGCCTGGGCCGGGCCTGAGAAGAAACACTCCAGCCCGGTCCAGACCCTGGCCCTAGTCCATAAGGGCTAGGGCCGTGCCAGGGCCCAGGCCCTTCACGGGCCGGCCCCGGTCCTTTTTTTTTTTAATTTAATTAAAAAAAATATCAAATGCCCCAAAAGATGTGATTTTATTGAATTGACGTAATAGGAGTACACATAAATAATTGCCTCGTTAAAAACCTTGCTAAGTAAAACCCGTGGGGAGATCGGGACAAAACCTTAGCGAAGGAAAAAAGAGTACAGTAGCTAGGAATAGTAAATTACAAACCTAAGTGCTTCCAGCAGATTCTGTTATTTCTAAGTTAGAAAAATATTCTTGCATTGAATCATCTATGTATTGTTGTTTTCGTCTTCTGGCATCTTCCTAGTCTTTAACGCACATTAGTCCCTCCAAGATTTTTAGATGCCTGTACCAGCGTGATTTAGTCGGTCCAGAGCAAATGGTAAATCACTGTAAAAAACTCCTCAATTTTTTTTTTTTTTAATCCTTTCAATTCTTTTGAAAAGATTAGTACTTACTCAAAGCTTGGGTGACTCTCCTCTTATCTGCAGTGATAAATTTAGTCGCTCTTACGATCTTAGCGGGTCCACAAGTGTAGCCAGGCCCTGGTGCTTTGAGCGTGAAATTCTTCGGCAACTTGACAGTTTTGTTAGTTGTCCCCGCAGCACCCACACTGATCTGGAACGAGCTTGCGGCGTTGGCTGGATCCTGGACCCAAGAGTTGAGGACTCCCCCTTTGCAGCAATTTGCAATCTGTTGGTTGTAAGCAGTTCCCGGCAACAAATCAACAACTGTCGGATCCTTCTTACAGCAATGCGGGACGTTCCCTTTGAATCTCGAACAATCACCTTGCTCCGTGGTTTGTGCTCCCACCATGCTCCAAATTACTTCCTTCTTCGCCCATGTCCACCCCAATGTCCAACCCGGAGCTTGTATGTGGCGATACTGCTGGAAGTTATACATTGTAACAACAGCCTGCCAATTCAAACATAATATGCCATATCAGAAAATTCAGGAAAATAGCAAAACAAGGTGATAAAAAACAAAAAACAAAACAAAACAAAGACAAAAATATCATTTTACCATATGAGCAACCATGAAATTCCCGACCAATTAAAGTTAATACAGAACTATATTCTAAAAAGTGGTCTTTAGGTTATGCTGGTGCAAAATTTCGTCCAACACCAAAAGAACGTCCTTGGACTCCGATAATTATTTCTTATTTGTTTTTGCATAGTTCATGGCGTTCATCTAGCCGCTCACACTATGTTTTTAGTTAAAGTGTTTATTTGATCCGGATTACACGTTCAAGAAAACGTTATTCTGGTGTTGGACGAAATTTTGCACCAACATGTTAAACATTCAAGTAAGGACTACAGGGAAACAGAAAGACCCAACATACACATGCAACTAACAAAAATGATCTAAATCTGAATCAAAATTAACCATTGCCTGCTTCCAATTTCATTTTTTAATTGCCAAAAAATAAAAAATTAAAATCTGTTTACTAATTCACACTTACAACATAGCCATCAGGAGTCCAGCTCATCACATCCCATTTGATAGTGATGTTCCCAGTTGGATCAAGTGCATCATACGCTTCTGCAGAAAAAAAAATGACAAAAAAAAAAAGAAGTGAAAATTCCAACAATATTTGAAATTGAAAACTATAGTCTTTTATATACTTAAAAGCAATAAATTTCATAGTATACTAACTATTCCAATCAACATCAGACTCATCAGTTTCTTTCCGGATCTATATATCATTGTCGGTGGGATGAGATTCGGGTATGTAACAGTTTCAAAAAATATGTACACATATATATATGCAATTTGTTAATCATGAAAAATGTTAATTTTTATCTTGTTTCCTTCTACATCATTGAGTATTTCACCACTCGAAGAATCTGAGATTTCACTTGATCCCACCAAATTTAATCCTTCAATTCATCAAAACTTTCAGCAAATCTATAACAAATCTAGGGAAATGAAGCACTACCCAGATGTAGAAAACAATAGAAAAACTAGAAAATGGATGTTTTCAGAAAGAAAAAAGAATCTGCGTAAGTGAGCAGTGACTACTGACTGACCTGTGGAAGTGAAAGATAAGCAAGAGAGTAAGAAGAGAAGCGAAACGGCGAAGCTGGTGAGCCTGGCAATGGACTCCATTGCTTTTACGCAGATTTAGTTCCTTAATTGCTTCGATGTGTTTTGAGTTTGGGATGTGAGATCTGCACACGAGAAAAGAAATACAGGAAGAGGGAGAGAGAGATAGAGGAGGGAGAGAGATATAGAGAGATATAGAGGAGAGAGAGAGTGGCTCGTGAGTGGGCCGTAGTCTTTACACACGGCAAGTGGGAAGTGAAAGTGAAAGTGAAAGTGAGAGCCTCCGTTCGCAAGCAAGTAAACAAGTCTTATAAAAGTCTCTGCTGCTGTTATGTAATCACTGTTTTAGAGAGAGAGAGAGAGAGAGAGAGAAAGAGAGACCGTGTCTTTTTTTTTTTTGTTAATTGAGAGAGAGAGATACCGTTAATGTGAGCTGTTGTGCTGCTAATCTCTGGAGTGTATGTACCATTATACCCTTCACCACTTATGATGAACGATATTTAAGCCCTTATCTAACGGTTTGCCTTTAAATTTTTTAGGAGACATTTAGTTCATAAATTAGAATCATTTTTTATTTACGTGTATTTTTTTGAGAGAAAATACTGTAGTGAATTATGAATCTCCCAACCAAACAATCCCTTAGTTTAAAATAAAACAAAATCGTTTTCTTTTATTTTGTTATTTTTCTTAATTTTTAAATGAAAACATGTTTAGTAATTTTTTCTATTTAAAATAAAAGAACAAAAACAAAAAAAAAAAAAAAACACTTGATAACTATAGTTGTGTATATATTAAAAAGCCAAAAATATTATCACTAAACCTGTTTTCAAAAAAATTTACTTTTTTATTTGAAAGGATTAAAAAACTATTTAAATAAATGAGTGCGTCTAATAAGGTGGCAATTCGTGATAATAGTTCGTATTTATGTCCAACCCGTTTATTAATTATATCAGAGAACATCAAATTAAACACAACTCATTTATTAAATTTATCAAAAATGTCAACTTAAATCCGACCCATTTATTAATCGTCTTAAGAAATAATTACGCAAAATGCCTACTTTCAAAGCTTTCAATCTAAAAATACCTACTTATTTTTAATATTATATAAATGCGTATTTCTGAATAATAATAAAGCACATGTAATGCCGGAGATACCCCTATTTATTATTTTAAGCATGTTCTTTATATGGTGATATTTTCATAATTTTGGGTTTTTACCATTTTAACCCAATTATTATTCTATAATAACTTTTTGATTTTAAACTGATATCATTTTTAAATTATAGATTTTTCCTCTCTTTTTTTTTTTTTTTTTTTTCATTTTAGACGTGAATTTTTCATATTTTTCATGCTCACAAACATCTTTTATGTTTTCTTCTGTATAGCTGTTATGAACCTTTTGACCTATTATTTATGGCGATGCTTGTTTTCACATTTTGTTGTACATTTTTAACACCTTTTTTTATTAGCTGTGTCATACGCTTATCTAATATGTTTTTTTTTTTTATTATCTCGGTCATTATCATAAAACATTAATTCTTTACGATCATGCTTATATTCACATTTTGGTGCACATATTTAATATCTTATTAATATTATTTTTATCATTATCATAAAACTTTTATTCTTTATAATAATGACAACTTCTATTATTTATCATATTTAATGCATTTTTTCTATTATTTTTGTCCTTATCATAAAACTTCTATTCTTTAGTTTTGTTGTTAGCGTAGAACTTGTATTCTTTTTTATAATGAAAACTTTTTATTATTTATCATATTTAATACCTTTCAGATTGCTTACAAAACTTTGTATTCATTCTTTTTCATAATGATATTCATCATTAAAATAATAAAAATGTGAGAGATTTTTTAATGTTATTTTCTTTTCTTGTATATAACTTGGTTTATGTGTTTATCGCAATTTTTTCATTTTTTGATATAATTAGGTTGCCGTTTTAGGATTTTGTCTGCTACTTTGTGCAGACTTATTTGGTTTTTATTTAAAAAAAATTGGATAGGTGCTTTTTTTTATTATTTGTTTAAAGAAAGTTTCCTTTTCTTGAAATAATTAGGTTTCATTAAATTTAATTCTTTGACTTTTTGTATTTAAACCTAAATATTCATTATATTGATTCATTAGTTTTTTTCTTTTTTTAGTATGTAAGGATATAAACGTCTTTATAGGTATGACATAAGTATTTTTGTAAATAAAATAATAAGTAAGTATTTTTAGATTCAAGATGTTATAAATAGGCATTTCTGTAAATAATTCTCATGTTAATCGTGTCAATATGCGTCACCCATTTAAAATAATATATTGAATAAATAATTAGTAGAATTAAAATTTTAACACTATTATGGTATATTTAACAATTTTATTGGTGTATTTATCTTTTTTTTTAAGAAAACAAGAAAATTTAACCTCAAAGTTTTGAAATTCATCTTATATATTAATATAAACTTTTACATTATATCATATATAATTAATTTACAAGTAACACATATAGTTAATCTTGTCAATTTGGGTTACTTCATGTCAGAAGGTCAACACTAACCCATCATATTTATTGATTATGTTAATCGTGTCAACTCGTTTATAACCCAAATTCATTTACAATAAATTCAAATTAATTAACTCCTTGCGGTTTTCGAATCGTATTATCGTGTCATGACCCAAACTGTCACCCTTACATTATGTGTTGATGGTTAAAAAATGAATATGAAACAAAGTAAATTAGAGGGTATAAAGCATAGCAATATTTCTAGTAATTATAGTGATGTTTCAATCTAGAGAAATTAAAAAGTGGAGTGGTAGTAATTATTAGCAAAATAATAATAATAATAACAACAACATAAATGGAGTTGATTAGTAAGGTTGTTATGTGATTCCTGTGATTTTGTATTCACAACGACATGCACAATTAGATTCATATAATAATACATGCTAAAATATTAGATAACTCATAATATGATTTATTTAATTAGACCAACAAATAGTACTGCGCCACTATCCATGTACGTATTAAGGCAGCTCTAATACTATATACTATTTTTATGTTTTTATTTTTCAAAAAATAAAAGTAGCGTGTTCAACAACTTGATGAAAATTAACATGTGTATTGGTATGTGATCAACACCTTGATCAAAGTTCCAATTATCAAAAATAAAAATAAAAAAGTGTATTGGTATGCTAATTTTTTTTTCTCAAATAGTATGATAATTTTATGCAGGTTGAGATTGATTAGTAAATCAACTCAAAAATAATTCTCACAAAAATGAAAATTAGAGATATATTTTTTGGATTTTATATCACGAAAATAAATAAAAGTGATCCCTAACAATAAAAATCATTTTTGTACTAAAAGTAAAGTCAACTTTTTTTTTTCTGTTAGAATAAAAGTAAAGTCAAGTTGATCAATCCTTTGTAGCAATAAACTCAGCCAAAAAAAAAAAAAAGAAAAGAAAAGAAAAAAGAAGAAGAAGAAGAAGTAGCAACCAATAAGCATTGCCGTCTATTCTGTTTCTATTGCTCATTCAATGCGTATGGGATTTAGGAATTGAAAAAGTTCATAAAAGATTAAGCCAATTTGTCAATATGTGTCAACGACCTTTACCAATAAATGTAATAAGAGCTTTTTACAAATATTTCCGTGTTTTCTTTTTGTAAGAAAATCTTTCACGCACTACCATGCAATGCGTCAATATTATATATTTATGTATATATATGTATGTGCATGTGCATGTGCATGCGTATATATAATTTTCTATTTGTAAGAAAATATTTCAGGCACGACCATGCAATGCGACAATATTATATAAATAAATCTATATATACGTTGTGCATGTGTATATTTATATATAATAATTAATAATTGAGGGGTATTTTCGGAAAAGAGAAAAAACATTCGCCAAGGCTGTGAACGTGATAAAAAATCCAACCAAACAAAAAATCATAAAGAACGGAGACTGGTAAGGTGAACAGCAAAGGCTGTACTGTGGACCCGTTAATGACACCCTTCCTGTCGGTGGAGGGCGAATTCAATGACTCGTTGGATTTGTGTTTTATGTGAGGGAAAGAAGAAAAATTCCCATAAAAAAAGGAAAAGAAAAATAAGATAAGAATAATGTTAGAATTATCAATTCTAATTTAATTTTTTGTATTAATTTACGTGATGTATGAGTGGTAATCTTTTTATTTATTAATAGTTATTTAAAATATTTACATTGATTAATAATAAATAATTACTTCTATTAGCGAAAAATAAATAATAACTCTATGTTACATAAATTAGTACGAAATAATTGAATTAGAATGGGTGTTGCACAATTCATAAGAAAAAACCAGAAGTGTTTAAGGGGTTTTGCAATTTCTCTTTGTCCAAATCTCCCTCTTCTTACCCACCCAATGATAATACTTAACTACCGATTCCATTATCTTTTCCCAATTATTTGGCTTTACTCTCCTATATACACCACCAAATTGTGGACCCTCTTTCTATTTGTTTTTTTCTCTTAGATTTTAATGACATTTTATTTTTTTATTTATTTGTTCTGTGATTAAGGGGATACATTTTTGTGTAATGAATAAGTCCTACCGACAATCTTCTGAGGTCCTATTATGTCCGATGCATTAGCGCAAATGTATTTGTCAATTATAGTCAATAAAATAAAAGCGGGAAAAAGACCCGTCAAAAAAAGTGAAAAAATGGAAGAAGAAGGAGACAGTAGTGTTGTCAAACGTGCCATGCCGGGCCAGCACGGCACGCTTGACCCCAGGCCCATCACGGGCCTGGGCCGTGCCAGGCACGGCCCTGCATAGTGCAGGGCCATGCCTGGGCCAGGCCTGAGAAGAAAAACTCAGGCCCAGTCTAGGCCCTGGCCTTAGTCCATAAGGGCCAGGGCCGGGCCTGGGCCCAGGCCCTTCACGGGCCGGCCCCGGCCCTTATTTTTTTTTTAAATTTAATTAAAAAAATATCAAATGCCCCAAAAGATGTGATTTTATTGAATTGACGTAATAGGAGTACACATAAATGTCTGTCTCGTTAAAAACCTTGCTAAGTAAAACCCGTGGGGAGATCAGGACAAAACCTTAGCGAAGAAAAAAAGAGTACAGTAGCTAGGAATAGTAAATTACAAACCTAAGTGCTTCCAGAAGATTCTGTTATTGTTGGTTCCCGAATCGAATTCGGGTGCGGAAGCGTGGCCGGTAGGCGGATCGTGTATAACAAAAATTTCAGAAAAAACTTTTGAGATACTATATAGATTATATTAATTTATACAGGAATAAATTAATCGCATTAATTTACATTAAGAACTCAATCTGGAAAAATACTTGGAAGCCGACTCGGATGATAACTTGAATTCGTTGACCACGAACAGTCCTTACTCCAAGTTTGTGTTTAGAATACCAAAGTCTTCCACGTTAATTCTTTGATTCCACGTAGACGTGTGTGTGGGCACACGTGAGACAAAACAGGTTTCTTAAACACTCAAATTTCCACAAACACCAACGCATGCACAATGTGGAATTTTTGGAGAAAAATATTTTCTCTCTCTTTTGCTATTGAGAAATTCGGCCACACTAATCCAATTAGGGCAGAATTATGTTTCAAAAATTGTGTCCACAATTTTCTATCTTCTCATATTTTAAAGAGTAGAAGTCAAACTTCAAAACATGATCAAATCCCTATCTTCAATTTGAATTTTGGAACAAAAAAGCCCTTCCCCTTATCTCCAATGTGGCCGGCTACCCTAGGGTTTTCTAACCCTGTGTGTGGCACCAATTCTGTTAGGGAAGGAAGAGAAAAAATCATCCTTTATCCTGTAGTCCAATTTTGACTCAAATTTAAATTCCAATTTAAGTCAAACTTAAATTAATTTGAATTCTAAATTGAACAACTTATCAAATAAGTTTAAATGGATAAATCTAGATGTGTTCAAATTCAAATTTAAATAATCACATTATTTAAATAATAATTAATTCTTAATTAATTATTTTTTGAGTATTTAATTTTATAATTCTGTAATTCTAAAATTCCCATTTTTACCCTTTGTGTCTGGTAGAATTACAAGGACGACGCGGGGACATATGGACCTATAATCCCGAGCTCCAATAAAATTAATAATTAATTAAACACTTTAATTAATTAATTAATTCTATTAATTCCAATAGTTACTCCACTATAAACTTGGAATTGAACTCTCGAAATTATAGACATTAATTACTTCTAAACTGCGAAGTGTCCATTTGATATAGTCATTACATATAGATCAATCCTCCATAAATAATTCATAATTAGTGTCAGGTAGAATCCGTCAACCTCTCCAATTATATCTGCATCCTTGAGTACCATTGATTCTCTAATGGATAGTGATTCATAAAACACATTCATGAATCAGAGTGCTCTTACTAATCCAAGTACCGAATCAACACTCAAAAGAATTATTTATATACTTCTTTCTCAAGAAGGAATGGATTTCGTCTCGTACAATAACATTCCCAGCTACCTATTTCATTATGTCTCCAAAATACAAGGAATAGAATTCAGGGTCTCG
>NW_010360877.1:539284-539391 GCF_000414095.1 Morus notabilis | reverse complement strand
AGAAAGGTGAATACCATGCCTAGAAGGCAAATTCCCTTTCTTGGAATTCTGCATCGAATACCTAGACAACACTTTGTCTATATAAGATGCATGTGATAACGCCAAAA
>NW_010360877.1:537092-539155 GCF_000414095.1 Morus notabilis | reverse complement strand
TCTCTTCTTTCTTGTACTTGTAGACGCATGGTTCATCAATGTTTTGATCAAATCCATAAGACTTTATAGCCTCATCAAACCTGATGTTCCATGATCTAGAAGCCTGCTTCAGTCCATAAATGGACCTCTGCTGTTTGCAGACTTTCTGCTTTTGGCATTCCTCTATTTGGCCTTCCTCTATGTAACCCTCTGGCTGTTCCATATAGATGGTTTCCTCAAGATAGCCATTCAAAAAAGTTGTCTTGACATCCATCTGCCATATCTCATAGTCAAAATATGCTGCAATAGCCAGGAGTATCCGGATGGACTTAAGCATAGCTACTGGTGAGAAAGTTTCTTCATAGTCAACTCCCTCCTTTTAGGTATAACCCTTAGCCACTAGCCTTGCTTTATAAGTCTCTACTTTTCTATCCACTCCTCTCTTTCTCTTGTAGATCCACTTGCATCCAATGGGTTTTACCCCATTGGGTAGATATACAAGTTGCCAGACCGAGTTAGAGTACATAGACTCCATCTCGAGTTTCATTACTGCTTGTCATTCTTCCTTATCAGAATCATCCATCACATCCTTAAAGGTCGATGGATCCTCCTTACCGTCATCAGCAGTGACGATTTGGGCTTCCCCGGTATACCGGTCGGGTAACATGCTTACCCTCCCACTACGACGAGGTGCCTTAGGAGTCTGATTAGAAACTGTAGTCTTTTCTCTGAGTGGTTCGACAAATCTTGTTGGTTGTGGTCCGATCTCATCATAAAGTAACTCTTCCAATACTATTTTACTTCTGGGCTTAAAATCTATCATATAGTCATGCTCCAGAAAAGTGGCATTTGTCGATACAAACACCTTTTGATCTTCAGGACTATACAAGAAACCTCCCTTTGTCCCATCGGGATATCCTACAAACATACACACTTTTGACTTGGGTTCCAACTTCCTAGTCTTTCCTTTCAGCACATGTGCTGGACACCCTCATATGCGTACGTGTCTCAAACTAGGTTTTCGACCGCACCATAACTCTAAGGGTGTTTTAGGAATAGACTTAGATGGTACCCTATTCAGAATGTAGGCAGCCGTTCTTAGGGCATAACCCCAGAACGAAGTAGGCAGTGAAGAATAACTCAACATTGATCTCATCATCGAGCAAAGTCTGATTTCTCCTTTCGGCTACACCATTCTGTTATGGTGTACTGGGTGCAGTCAATTGGGATACTACACCTTCTTCAATCAAGAAATCCCAGAACTCTTGGTCCAGGTATTCTCTCCATCAATCTGATCGAAGTGTCTTGATTGGTTTACCTAATTCTTTTTCAACTTCTGCTCATAATTCTCTAAACTTTTCAAAAGTTTCAGATTTCCGTTGCATTAGGTAAACGTAACTATATCTTGAATATTCGTCAATAAAAGTGACGTAATATTCATAACCACCTCTAGTTTGGACGTTTAACAGTCCATATACATCTGAATGTATCAACTGAAGGGGTTCTGTAGCTCTTTCTCCTTTCACCGTGAAAGGCCTCTTGGTCATTTTACCTTCCAAACAAGATTCACAGACCGAAAGCTCACCAACTTTTTGTTCGCTTAAAGGACCATCCTTTACCAGTCTTTGAATCCTGTTTAGGTTAATATGACAAAACCTAAGATGCCACAGATATGTGTTATTGTCGTGAGAAATCTTTTGCTTTTTATTCTTAGGTTCGGCAACTCTGAACATTTCAGTATTAAGTAGTGAGTTAGGTATTGGTTTTATACAATATAAACCATCATCCAGACGTCCAGAACAAATATTTAAACCATTTCGAGAAATATGAACAAATTCATTATCAAAAAAAACTTTAAATAATTGTTCAAATAATTTAGCCACATAAATCAAATTTCTACGAATGTCTGGAATAAAATAAACATTGTTCAAAACTAAAAATTTATTTTCCCTAAAACGAAGTCTAACTTCTCCCACTGCTTTTACCGAAACTCTTGCACCATTGCCCACTTTCATCGTGTAATCCCCATCGGCTAGCTCGGTGTAAGAACTAAGACTCTGCAAAGAAAAACAAACATGATTAGT
>NW_010360877.1:533456-535531 GCF_000414095.1 Morus notabilis | reverse complement strand
TTTTTTTTTTGTCGTCTTGCTGTCAGTCTCATATTTTCTCTCTAGAACTTGTGAGAATGTTTTGCAAGATAGGCTAAAGTTTTCTTGGTGAGGTTAGAGATGAACTTCTGTTGAGTGACCCAATTCGGGGTTTTGATTCCTTATTCTGTAAACTTCAACATCTGAATGAATTAAATCTCATCTATTTTTCTATTACTTTTCAAAATATTGTGTGTCAATTTTTATATAAGTTTAGTCACGCTTTTCTTATGTAATTCTGTCATGCAATGTTTTGTTATTCAAATTATTTTGCAAATTGTCTTTTACTGCAATATTGTCATATTGATATATTGTCGATTTTAGATAACTTGTAATAATAATATTTTTGAAGTCAACATACAGATTTAATTTATTCGGTTATTTAATATTGTGAATCAAAACTTGGATTGGTGAACGAAACATTAGGGATTCTCGACACCTTACCGTTTTTATTATTGAATTTTCTTCATACAAATTCTCTCATTTCTATTTTATTTGCAACAAAATCTCAAAAACTATTTTTTTTCTTTAATTCACTTTTCTCTAACGCTCTTATTCTGTTAGTCTTTCTTGTTATTTTGTTATCTCTCTGTGGATACGACCGCCCTTCTGTGCTACAATTGACCGCTTGTGAATATCACTTTTGGGCGTTAATCAAGAACCTTTCTTCATCTTGTCGTTCATGAAAGCCCTTACAGCATCCAAACGAGCCTTCTCAGAGGGAGCGTCGAACATGGCTTCTAGAGACTTTATTATCTCATAAGCAGTCTACATCTCCTCATGTTTCTTGCGAAGCACATCGCTCATACTGGCCAGCATAAAGCACTTTGCTTTGTTGTTGGCCTTGATCCAGCGATCATAAGGCTCCCTTGTAGTTTTGGTTGCATTAGCCGCGGGTTCAGGAGGACATTCCTCCACTAGGACAAACTTGTAGTCTTCGCAGACCAATAGTATGTTCATGTTACTTTTCTACTTAGCATAGTTATCACCGTCTAATTTTTCAGTCGCAAGTAGTGTGATAATGGGATTCGACATATTGCTGGAAATAAATAGAATATTCATCTAATCAATTTATGTGCATGAATATCAAGGCATGTTAATTTTGGCATAATTAAATATGATGCATGAAGCACATGAAAAATACATAAATCATGTTTTAATTTTAGGTGCCAACGATAATCTAATTTTCCACATATAAAGTGTACCTTTGGGTAGTCAAGATTTGATTATATTTTATGAGTGTAACCTACCGTTTCAAATCCCATAAACTTAACTCCGGATTGCTACCTTTGGGTAGTCAATTCAGAAATACATTTTGAAATCTTATCTCTAGGAAGCCAACCTTGTTATTGATCCGGCAAGGACACTCTCCTTTAGGAAGGCGATTCAATGTCGCCGCAAAGCCCCTTTCCAGATCTCACGGTGTTGCGCTAACGGCGGAGACTAGTGGGTCGTATTGTCATACAACCCTCTCCCACTCATTATTTTGCAAATATGCATTTTGTTTGAAAAATATCTCATGATTTTCAAATCGAAAAATAAACAATTCATTTTTCGGATATGTGAAATTCCAAAATTTAACTCTTAAATTCAATTTCACATGTTAAATTATTTTACAAATCAATTTTACAACTTAAATCAATTTAATCAGATTAAATCGATTTTAGCGCAAGGTTCTTATTTTATTTTATTTTTCTTAAACACTTTTATAATAAATAAAATAAATAATAACTAATGCGCGTATATGCATGGCATGTTATGAAATATATGAGTAGGCACATTATATCTATATGGCATGTTATATGCATGGTCATATAATATATAATTATCAACATAAAATATAAATATATGCAATCAACTGTTGAGATGGATTTGACCGGGTCCCATGGAAAAATAAATTACAACTCAATTGAATCGAACAAATAAATAATTACAATAATTATATTCTTCCGTTACATCAACGAGTCTTCGATTCTAGAATTCTTTATTCTTCGGCTTCATTCTTTGTCTCCGGGATGGATTTCACCTTCCTTGGGATCCGGAACTTTTCCGGGCCC
>NW_010360877.1:532377-533329 GCF_000414095.1 Morus notabilis | reverse complement strand
GGGCCGCGCGTTGGGGAGCACTGGTCGCGCGCTGGAGCGCGCCTTTTTCAACCGTTTTTTGGAAATTTTCTAGGCATCTTCAAAGGCTTTAAACGATCTTCAAGGCCTCCTTTTGATTCAAAATTAAAACTCTAATTGTACCCAAAACCTAGAATTACAATAATTCTAATCCCGAATAAAATTACAAATAATTTAATCAATGAATAAATATAACTGATCTATGGAACCATATAATTAACGACCAAATCCACCATCCATACATTCATCAACATGAATTAAAATAAACATCCATAAATGCAAGTGCCTACCCATCACATACATACATAATTAAATATCACATATTTAATATATCAATTCTGATTATCAAATAATCGAAGCATAAATTAATATTGTCTATAGACCGCTCTGATACCAATTGTTGGTTCCCGAATCGAATTCAGGTGGGGAAGTGTGGCGGGTAGGCGGATCGTGTATAACAAAAATTTCAGAAAAAACTTTTGAGATACTCTGTAGATTATATTAATTTATGCACGAATAAATTAATCGCATTAATTTACATCAAGAACTCAATCCGGAAAAATACCTAGAAGCCGACTCGGATGATAACTTGAATTCTTTGACCACGAACAGTCCTTACTCCAAGTTTGTGTTTAGAATACCAAAGTCTTCCACGTCAATTCCTTGATTCCACGTAGACGTGTGTGTGGGCACACGTGAGACAAAACAGGTTTCATAAACACTCGAATTTCTACAAACACCAACGCATGCACGATGTGGAATTTTTGGAGAAAAATATTTTCTCTCTCTTTTGCTATTGAGAAATTCGGCCACGCTAATCCAATTAGGGCTGAATTATGTTTCAAAAATTGTGTCCACAATTTTTTATCATTCTCATATTTTAAAGAGTAGAAGTCAAACTTCAAAACAGGATCAAATCCTTATCTTCAATTTG
>NW_010360877.1:532042-532357 GCF_000414095.1 Morus notabilis | reverse complement strand
GGATTCTCATCCCTGTGTGGCGCCAATTTCAGATAGGGAAGGAAGAGAAAATCATCCTTTATCCTGTAGTCCAATTTTGACTCAAATTCAAATTCTAATTTAAGTCAAACTTAAATTAATTTGAATTCTAAATTGAACAACTTATCAAATAAGTTTAAATGGATAAATCTAGATGTGTTCAAATTCAAATTTAAATAATCACATAATTTAAATAATAATTAATTCTTAATTAATTATTTTTTGAGTATTTAATTTTAGAATTCCGTAATTCTAAAATTCCCATTTTTGCCCTTTGTGTCTGGTAGAATTACAAGA
>NW_010360877.1:531705-531902 GCF_000414095.1 Morus notabilis | reverse complement strand
ACTCTCGAAATTATAGACATTAATTACTTCTAAACTGTGAAGTGTCCATTTGATATAGTCATTACATATAGATCAATCCTCTATAAATAATTCATAATTAGAGTCAAGTAGAATCCGTTAACCTCTCTAATTATATCTGCATCCTTGAGTACCATTGATTCTCTAATGGATAGTGATTCATAAAACACATTCATGAA
>NW_010360877.1:530666-530853 GCF_000414095.1 Morus notabilis | reverse complement strand
TCAGAATGTCACGAGCTATTATGGACAGTGTTGGAAAATGATCTGTCTTGCTCTTCCACCACTGTAAGATGTCTAGTTTGTCGTCATCGATTACAAAATTTGCTTCAAAATATTTGACTAGTTCCGTAGACGCTTGTGTTGAGGACGATCCTGCCGTTTTCTCTTTCTTCTTCAAGAAACTCCACGA
>NW_010360877.1:507565-530644 GCF_000414095.1 Morus notabilis | reverse complement strand
CCTGTTCTTTTTTACCTGTGCTATATTTTGCTTCATACAAACTAAAAACTTTTTCTAATATTTTCTTAGCGTCAATAATACTTAGTTGCATATCTATTTTTAAATTCTCTGCGGTAGCAGTCATCAATGATTCAGTTCCATCTACTCCACACCTAGGATCTAAAATGGTTGCCAATGCATATAACATAGGACAACCTGACCAATAACTTTTAAATTTATTTTCCATTAAGTTTACTATATTTCCAAAAAGTTGTGTAGCCCTATAATAAGAAAATGTTTCTGAAATATTAAATAGTTGATGTAAAGCTAAATGTGCAGTAGGATAATAAACTCCAGAAAGTAATTCAGTAGCATTGTAAAAAACTTCTAAAAATTTTAGAAAATACTCAGCAATCTACCAATCAGGATCGAAAATTAAAATTTGATCGTTCTTACTGTTTACGTATGTCGTGATAAGCTGTGAATACGGGAGTGCTGCTTTCAACATTAAATATGTTGAATTTCACCTATGTCTCACTCAGTTGGAAACTTTCTTGGGCGTATCTGGCTATTCCTGCAATATTGTTTGAATTCTTAGAGCTGAGCTCCAGAACTAGATATGAAGGATAATGATTCTCTAATATTTGTAAGATTAGCAGAGATATGTTCAATTCCTGCCTGAACTACTAAATTAATTATGTGACATGCACACCGTTGATGAAAAATTTCCCCTCCAAATGCCGGTTTCAAACTACGTTTAAACAGATTAATTGCAGCTGTATTAGCTGACGCATTATCAAAAGTAATTGTTAAAACTTTATCTTCTATCCCATAAAACCCAAAAATTTCCGTTATTGCACTGAAAATAGCTGTTGCGTTATGAGGATATGGACATAAACGAAAACCAATTATTCTTTTTTTTAAAACCCAATTGTCATCAACGTAGTGCGCTGTGACACATAAATATCCAGTTTTATTACAGCCCTCCCACAGATCAGAAGTGCAAGATACAGTAGCATTAAAAGTCCTAAAATTATCAACAAGAGATTGTATCATTGCCTAAAAAACTTTCATGCAATCAGAACGAGTTGTGTTTCTACTTACCCCTTTAAATTGTGGGCAAAAGGCTGTCTGGATGAATTCTTCGAAGGAGGCATCATCTGCAAAAGAAAGAGGCAATTCGGCACTAGCTAGAAATTTAGCTAGTGCCTCACGAGCACGTTGTGCATCGTATGTAAAATTTTGTAACCCATGTGATGTGAGTGATAGTGTTTGTTGGCGGGAGTCCACACTCCCACCTTGGTGCAACGGGAGACATATTTTTCAATGTCTATCCAGATGACCAGTACCCCCACCCTTTTTATTAGAAAAGTGCTTTTTATAATATTTACATAGCGCACGAATTTCCATCTCACCTGTTTTTGGATTTGGTCGGGGCTCCTCGATGAAATGCTGCCATGCTAGAGAAGTTCGCGATCTTTTTTCTCTGCTGTGTTCTCCAGCTTATTCATTGTATACTGAAGCATTATCCACCGGAGCATTTTCTGGTTCAGTGGGGGTGGGGTTGGAAGGCATCATTTCTTCCTCAAAAAATGTCTCCTCACCAAGCTCAGGAAGAGCAGTGAAATCAGGGAAGTTTGGTAAGGCCATTTTCTGGAAATTGATAGAACTTGATTGAACTTTGTAAATGAAAGAGCTAGAAAATGAATGAACACGAGAAAAAAGCTTAGAATCAAAATCAAAGAGAGAAGTTGAGAGATAGAATGAGAGTGAGATGAGAAGATGAGAGTGAATTGTTGTGTGGGATTTATGGTGGAATTAAGGGGTATTTATAGGGAATTTTGGGTTAAATTCAGTTTTTTTTCGTTGGGCCCTTCGCGGGCCCAACGTGCGGCACGTGACGGGCCTCTTGTTTGGCCCATCACGTGCCAAACGGGAGGCACGTGACGGGCCAAACGGGAGTGGTGGCCTCAAATGAGGGTCGCTACACCCGTCACGTGCCGAACGTTGGGCCCGCGAAGGGCCCATTGGACCAAATGAAATGGGCTTCTTCGTGGGCCGTTTCGCGGGCTTGGGCCGGGCCGAATCAGGGCTTGGGCCGGGCCGAATAAGGGTCGTGCCGCGGGCTGAGAAGTTGAGGCCCAGCTCTAGTCCATTACGCGTGTCGTGCCGGCCCGACCCGTAACAGTAACGAACCGGGCCCTGCCGAATTATACACTATTATCGGCTGGGCCGGGCCGTCCATGGATGGCCCGGCCCATTTGACACCTCTATGCGGAAGGGGAAGATCTCCCTTCTCCATGGTGTACTTTGCCTGTCGTCTGTGCCGCTTTAAATATTTTTTTTTTATGTCGTTAATATTTTGTTGCTGTTAAATTACTGTCGTTTCTTTGTTTACAGTAATTTTTTTCTTGTAGTTGTCCTTATCGTTCCGGCTACTGTCTTTCTATAATTTTATCGTTGTTTCTATTTGATTTTCGATGTTAAATTATTGTTGTTGTCTTTTGGATTTTCTGCCGTTTTCTCTGATTTTAGCCACTGTCGTATTATTTTTGTTTGAAATTGAATAGTCAAAGGTTCTATAATTGACTTCACTGGCGCCCTCGTCTCCTGTCCCTTCAACGCCAAAGCGGCAATATGCATATGTACTTAATTATTTTCATTATAACAATATATATATATATATATTTGGAGATTTTCTTTCATCTGTTTCATTTTTTAATCGCTCATTTTTTTTTCCTATTCAAAAGTTTTTTTTTTTCCCCAACTTGAAAAAGCTTACCTATTATATGCTGAGCTAACTTGTTTTTATTAGAACCATATGATGGCCTAACGTTGATTATCATAGAATTTTCTTCCTATGCCTCATGAGCATAAACGTTAAGTGTGCGTGTGTCGGTGTGTGTATATTAATAGTGAGTGTTGTTTTAATTATTATTTTAATATTTATTCATTCATAGGTATTGTTGGCGAAAATTTAAACCGGCCTGTTTTTATTGACGAAAATTGACCATCAATAGGTATTATTGTTTTAACCGTACGATATTTAATCAAACGGTTGTAATAAATTAGATAACTGATCAAAAAATTTATGACAATTAATAAAATTAAATTCTTATAACGTAACGTCATCAAGTTTTTATATTTAAATAATCACCGATGAAAAGTAACGTTAAAAACTCATTTATATATATATATATATATGTGTGAAAAGAACCTAACGTAGGACTGATGTCTTATCTTTCATTTTCCAGAAAGCCTAGTTATTACAAACACTGTGGAGGCGTGGACAAAGGTAAGCTCATCCAATAGAAAAAAGTTGACCACACAATGATCATTTATATTTATTTATGTAAACTAAGAGGTTAAAACCTTGCTTTTAGTTGAAAATAACCTTACATCGAATGTTCACATAAATAAAATTCATGATATAACTCTGTCTTACTGGTTATAGCATATTCAGCAAGACTACAATAAGATATATATTAACGGGCATAATAGGAAACACCTTAATAGTTATTTCGAATTTTATATGAATTTTCCCCTCTAATTATATGATCTACTTAATTATCAGCATCATATTTGCATCATCAAAACGTCATTTGTTAGCTTGTTTCGTGTGGGTCAATATGTTTTGTGACATTAATGCATGGTTTGCTACTTTTCTGACCATTATTTAGCAAAAGAGAAACAATACAAAAGCGTGATGAGTAATGAAAAGTGAAAACGACGCATAGCCATAAAAAAAAAGGTGAAAAACACATTAAAAGTTAAAACCACTGGTAAGTCACGAGCAAAACAATAAAAACAATTAAAAACAAAACACAACATCGTTGCCCTTAATTATAGAATGACATCTATTAAGAAAAACTATATAATAACATACGCCTTTTGGAAACTCAAAAAGTGGACCAAGGGATAAGTGACTAAGGACTGCGGATTCGAGTTGAGATGTGACATTTTCTGAGATCTTTTCACTGTAACATAAAAAGTTAGATGTGACATTTTTTGAGAATTTTTTACTGTAAAAACTTAAAACTGAAAACTCAAATCGATAAAATGAACGAGGCCTAAGTGTATTTCAAAGACGAGCTGATAATTTTCAAAAATAAATTGACAGATTAAGAAAACAAATAAATTTAAGAGGTATAATAAAGTAACTTTCTTTTTTCTTTTTTTTTTTTTGAGAAGGAAAAATAATAATGTAACCTGTAACAAAAAGTAACAGAGTGCAAAGTTGTGGTCTAAAATTTGGTCCTTCTATACCCCTTAACGGCCGTCCATATGAAGGACCGCAGAGTGAATGAAATCTATTAATAAGGTTTTGTTTTTTAGGAGGAGAGAGAAAAGAGAGATAATCTAGGCAAGGGAAATATAGAAGGAAACAGAGGTTATCTATTTTCTTATTTATTTTTATCATGATGTTTATGAAGGCTGGAAAGAAAACATAATTAGTTTCCAATACGAAATACAAATTACTTATTAAAAAAAAATGATTGTAACATACTGAAATACGGTAGACCAAAGATTGCTTGGCAAATAAATTTTACATCTAAAAATCTCCATGGCTTTTATCTTCTTTTAAATGTATTATTTCATTCTCTCTCTCTCTCTCTCTTAATGAAAAAGATTAAAGGTCTGTTTAAGGCTTTTATCTTCTTTTAAATGTATTATTTCATTCTCTCTCTCTCTCTCTTAATGAAAAAGATTAAAGGTCTGTTTAATTCGTTGATTTAAGTTTTTAATTTGAGTTGAGATGTAATTTTATGTGAGAGTTTTTTATTATAATAAAAACAATTATGTTAGAAAAATAACCCCTGCAAATCCAGTTAAGACAAGAAAAGAAAAAACACGCATGGAAATGATTTAGACACACCAAGAAGAAGAAGAATATTTTCTGGAAAGAACCTCAACACTTTATTAACAATCAAGAACACAATCATATGTAAAGTCTCTTCTCTTCTCACAGAGCCAAGACTCCCTCTCTAGAGACTCTTTCTCTCTCTAGAACCGAGTAAGGTCACCCTCTCTCTCTAAGAAGAAGATCTAATCCCTTATGTACAATTAAATCCCTAACTGAATACCCTTTGGATAACCCCAAAACTGACTCTGTTAGCCTATGCCAAATTGCTGTAACCAACTCGACCACGTGTCTTGGTCTTTTGTCTTAAGTGCTGAGTCAAGTATAAGTCCAAGCCACACACATCTTCAACAATTCTCCACCTTGGCTTGACTTTTACTTTTCCATCACCTGAAGTAGCTGTAGGCAGTATTTGAACTTCTGACTGGCCAGTGACTTTGTGATCATGTCAGCTGGATTTTCTTCAGTTGAAACTTTCTCCAGCCTAACTTCTCCCTTTGAAATTATCTCCCGTACAAAGTAGAGCCTCACATCTATATGCTTCGTTCGCTCATGGTACACCTGATTCTTTGCCAAATGAATCCCACTTTGACTATCACAGAATACTGTTGTAACAGTTCGCTGTGCACCTAATTTTGTTACCATTCCTCTCATCCAGATAGCTTCTTTTATTGCCTCTGTGACAGCAATAAATTCAGCTTCAGTGGTAGAGAGTGAGACCACATGTTGGAGATTTGCCTTCCAACTCATAGTATTACCACAAAATGAGAACACATATCTAGTCAAAGATTTCCTTGTATCCAAGCAACCAACATAATCGGCATCCACAAAAGCAGTCACCTTGTCAACACTCTCTTCATGTCGTTTATGCATCAATCCTACTTCAGTTGTTCCCCTGAGATATCTAAGCATCCACTTTACAGCTTCCCAGTATATTTTTCCTGGTTTTCCCATGTATCTGCTGACTACACTTACAGCATATGCCAAATCTGGACGTGTGCAGATCATGGCGTACATAAGACTACCCACTGCACTTGCATAAGGTACTTTTGCCATAAAAGCTGCTCCTTCATCAGTTGTTGGTGAATCACTCATCGAAAGTTTGAAATGTTGTGCCATTGGTGTGAGGACTGGCTTTGCCTGCTCCATCTGGAACCTTTTTAACACCTTTTCGACATAATCTCTTTGAGAGATGAAAAGTGTTCCTACTTTCCTGTCTCTGATAATCTGCATACCCAATATCTTACTAGCAGGACCCAAATCCTTCATTTCAAACTCACTCTTCAGCAACTGCTTCATTTGCTCTATCTCAGTCTTGTTTTTGGATGCCACCAACATGTCATCTACATAAAGTAACAAGTAAATGACAGTGTCATCATCAACCACTTTGCTGTAGACACAGTTGTCATATTCACACCTGTAAAAGCCGTTAGTCACCATAAAAGAATCAAATCTTTTATACCACTGCCGAGGTGATTGTTTAAGTCCATATAAGGACTTTTGCAATAGACAGACTTTATTCTCATCACCCTTCTCAATAAATCCTTGTGGCTGTGACATATAAATGCTTTCTTCCAGTTCACCATGGAGAAATGTTGTTTTAACATCCAGCTGCTCAAGTTCCATGTCCTCTTGTGCAACCAAAGATAACAACATTCTAATTGAACTATGCTTTACCACAGGTGAGAAAACTTCATTGTAATCAATTCCCTCACGCTGTGTGAAGCCTTTTACTATAAGCCTTGCCTTGTATCTTGGCTTTTCAACACCTGGGATTCCTTCATTTACCTTGAATACCCATTTGCTGCCAACTATCTTCTACTTCTTAGGTTTGTCAACCAGCTTCCAAGTCTTATTCTTGTACATCGAATTTAACTCCTCCCTCATAGCTTCTATCCAGTTATGAGCCTTTTCACTGTTAATGGCTTCAAAATAAAACTTTGGATCCTCTCCACTCATTTCTTCGGCTGTAATGAGTGCAAAGGAAATCATTTCAGCATATCCAAACCTTTCTGGTGCTCTAATCTGCCTTCTTTGTCTGTCTCTTGAAAGGAGATAGTCTCTAGAGCTCTTTTCTTGTTCCAGCTCCACATGTTCTTCAACATCCTCAGTTGTTGACTCGTGAGCAGTTTCTGATGGCTCCAACTCGAACTGAAACTTCTCTCATGGCTTATCCTACCACGGATTATTCCTTTCCACTGCTTCAATGTAGTATTTCTGCTTCCCTGAACACTACATCTTTGCTGTTGAACGTTTTTTGCTATCCTTTCTCTACACTCCAGAGCCTATAACCCTTCACACCATCTGGATAGCCAAGAAACATGCACTTGAGTGCTCTTGGTTCCAATTTCCCTTTATTGATGTGAGCATAAGCCACACAACCAAAATACTCTCAAATTTTCCAGGCTTGGAGGATGTCCAGACCATTTTTCTTCAGGAGTCTTCAACTCTATCGCTTTTGAAGGACTTCTATTGATAACATAAGCTGCAGTGACAACAGCTTATGCCCAGAAATGTTTAGACAAATTTGCATTTGAGAGCATACATCTCACCTTTTCCATGAGTGTTCTATTTATCCTCTCTGCCAGTCCATTTTGCTGTGGAGTTTTCCTCACTATGTGATGTCTAGCAATCCCCACTTATTTACAATATTGATTAAATTCATCACCACAAAACTCTAAGCCATTGTCTGTTCTTAATCTTTTAATCTTTCTACCAGTTTGGTTTTCTACAAGGGTCTTCCACTCCTTAAACCTACTGAAACCATCACTCTTATTTTTTAATATGCAAATCCAGACTTTTCTTAAATAATCGTCTATGAGGGATAGAAAATACCTGGCCCCACTATGAGATGGCACTCGTGAAGCCCCCTAAAGATTACTGTGGATGTAATCTGTGTCCCTTTAGTATGGTGTTCTGCCGTGGCAAACTTCAATCTCCTAGCCTTGCCATAGATGCAGTGTTCATAGAACTCCAAGCTTGTAATCTTGTCCTTTCCAAGAAAACCTTGCCTGCTGAGTTCCCTGAGTCCTCCTTCACTAATGTGCGCCATCCTCATGTGCCATAACTGAGCTGTAGTAATTCCTGTTTCTGAAACTGTTGCAACAGTGCCAGCCACAGTTCTTCCCAGAAGCACATACAACCCATTTTGTATTTTTCCCTTCAATACAACCAATGAGCCTATTAAGACTCTTAGCAAGCCTCTTTCAGCCTTATGGCAGTAACCCTGTGCATCAAGCATACCAAGAGAAATCAAATTTCTCTTGAGTTCTGGTATATGCCTTACACCCTGCAGAATTCTCTCGACCCCGTCTGCAAGATTCAATTTGATAGAGCCAATTCCTAAGACTTGGCAAGCCTTATTATTACCCAGTACCACCTGCCCTCCATTGCTCTTCTTGTAAGAAAGAAACCAGTCCTGATGAGGACACATGTGGAATGAGCACCCTAAGTTCAAGATCCATTCCGAGTGTGTAGTTTGATCAGTAACACACAAAAGATCAGAACTTTCATACCCATCTGACACCACATCTACATCACCATCATTTTTAGCCTTAGCACTTGCGTGTTTCTTCCTCTCTGGGCAGTCTCTTTTGAAATGGCCTTCTTTGTGACAAACAAAACATTTTCTTTTCCCGATTTTGGACTTGGATCGAGAATTCTTCCTGTTCTTGAAATCCCTTTTCTCCGAACGTCCCCAAACATTCAGTCCCTCTACTGTAGCCTCCTCCTTTCCTTCTGATTTCTTCTTCAATTCTTTCGAAAACAGAGCCGCTTGAACCTCTTCCAGCGAAAGAGAATCCCTGCCGTAGATTAACGTATCTGACAAATTCTCAAATTCGCTTAGGAGGGATCTAAGGAGCAACAGAGCCTGATCTTCATCCTCTACCTTAATTTCAATATTTTCAAGATCAAGAATGATCTTATTGAAATCGTCTAGATGATCTTCAAGGGATTTTCCAGGCGACATCTTGAGCGTGTAGAGCTTCTGCTTCAAGAACAACTTGTTCGCCAGTGATTTCGTCATGTACAGGTTCTCCAACTTCAGCCAAACACCGGCCGCCGTATTCTCCTTCGAGATTTCCCGGAGAACCTTGTCGCCGAGGCTTAAAATTAGGGCACCGTGTGCTTTATCGAGGATGTCCTTTCTTTCCTTCTCCGAGAGCGAGTTTGGAAGATTCTTTTCTCCTCCTAATGCTTCTTCGAGTCCTTGATGAACCATGAACGCCCGCATCTTCAATCACCATAGTCCGAAATCATTTTTACCCGTGAACTTCTCAATGTCAAATTTTGCAACCGCCATTGATGACTACCTCCCAAGCTCTGATACCAATTTGTTAGAAAAACAACCCCTGCAAATTTAGTTAAGACAAGAAAAGAAAAAACACTGACGGAAACGATTTAGACACACCAAAAAGAATAAGAATATTTTTTGGAAAGAACCTCAACACTTTATTAACAATCAAGAACACAATCGTCTATACAAGTCTCTTCTCTTCTCACAGAGCCAAGACTCCCTCTCTAGAGACTCTTTCTCTCTCTATAACCGAGTAAAGTCACCCTCTCTCTCTAAGAAGAAGATCTAATCCCTTATGTACAATTAAATCCCTAACTGAATACCCTTTGGATAACCCCAAAACCGACTCTGTTAGCCTATGCCAAATTACTATGACCAACTTGACCACGTGTCTTGGTCTTTTGTCTTAAGTGCTGAGTCAAGTATAAGCCCAAGCCATACACGTCTTCAACAAATTAAATATGATTATTTTTTAAATTTTTTTACTATAATAAAATTTAAATTTTAAACTTAAATCGATAAGATGAAGGGTGGTAATTCCATTACAAACCAACAAAGCCAGTTTTATGTCATTCTCTTGTAAAATGACACGTTGGTGGCTGCTTTATTGTTTGGACTGGCAGTGTAATCAAAGTCACGAAAACGGACAAAGCTCATGCAACTAGCCAATTAAATAGGTAATAGGTTTCGAAGAGATTCTTACTTAGCACATTGTGTGAATTAATTGTCGCCTCATGTACTAGAATACTAGAGGAATATTCACCTATTTGTTTGTTCTTCTCTCTTTATACCCTCGATTTTTGTAAATTTTTATTGCTCTTTAGTTTGACCCTTAATTGTGCCGTACGTAGAGACTTCAAATGCAGTGAGGCACCTGGACCTGGAAATGACAAGATGGACTTATAGTGCAAGGAAGATAAATAAAAACTGGAATAATTCGTGTGAAAGCAAAAGGGGGAAGAAAAAAAATATAAGAAGGAAAGAAAGAAAAGAATGGTTTGTGAGCCCTTGGAAAGAGTTGAAAAATGTTGAATACCAAATATCTACACATTATTTGTCGATACATATAATAAGGTCCAAATTGCAAGTTGCATTGAGACGTCGACATAATGCTAAAATCGACCGATTTGATTGAAGGAGGACATCCTTGAACGCTTAATAAAGACAAATCCTTCGAATTCTCAGTATTTTTGTATTTATTACAAACCGTTTTAACATTTCTAGATCCTAAAACTTTACGGCAGAATTACAATATGTTTTTAAGGACTTTATCACAGAACATGTATTTTTATCCACTAATACAAAGTATTGTTTTTAACTGTTGCATTAGGCTTTTAATGGTTATATTTGTGCACGTTTATATTAAAAATTTATTGCACGCGGTACAGAACTGTTCCTACTCTATAGTAAATCATTGAAAAACTAATCCATAACGACTAAAACGTAGTTCATTCTGGTCGAGAAAAATGTGTAACCTACCATAAGTTTTGCCTATATTTTTTTTGGATGCACGTTCACTAATCTAGACATCAGTGATCTAATGATGAAAATAAACCACATAAATTGTTAAGATCAATCTGTCAGCCTTTAATTGACCTATTGTTAAGTCATGAGTGTATATGTGTGTTCACCAGGGTTCGAATCCTGGTGCTATATTTTTTGTTAATAAAGGCTCCACATGTATAAAAAAAAAATAAACGTCAACCTTCATTGGAGGCGGAGTCAATCGCCTGAGCGACACTTTGAATAATATAAAACAATTTTCCTTTCACTTGCCCCCTAAAATTTTTTAAACTGCAGCTTTTGCATATTTTTTTATGTGTTGTTTAGTTGGGGGATTCGTACCCCGATTCGAATCATGATTTGTGATTTGCTACAGTATTTTTTCTCAAAAAATACACGTAAATAAAAAATAGTTTCCAATCTCATGATTTTAATCCATAAACCGAACATCTCAAATTTTAACTTTTAAGCATACTATATTTTATATTTATTTTAAAATCATCTTACTCACACTTAGATGTCCACTTAAAAAAGGTAACAACTAACAACCCCATATTTGTTAATTTTCTATAGCATGAAAAAATAATGGTTATGCTGTGAGGGCTTTGTTTCATTCTCAGTTCTCATAGATCACACAACACTGACATATATTGTTTTAAAAAAAGGACTATACACTATACTATATAGTTAATTAAAAATAAAGGGATTACATTAGCAATTAGAGTTTATTAAGCTCTCGTTTATTTTATCAATTTGAGTTTTCAATTCTAATTTTATTATAGTTATAAATTTTTACAAAAAGTCACATAAAATTTTTTTACTACAGTTAAAAATTCTCATATAAAATCACATTTTAACTCAAATTAAAAACTTAAATAAGAGAACTAAATAAACAAAATCATGTACCCTATTTTGTGAGAAAGAGTGAGCATACAGTATCTATTGTATATCTATGAATAAATTAGCTTTTTCTGGTATGATTGGGGAAATAGTTTTTGCCAATTTAGATTTGACCTCTCCCCGCACTAATGATGATTCTATTATTAGTTTCCCATAAAGCAATTTTTCGTCAATAAGAGAGTTAAAAAGGAAAATATAAATAAAAATATAGATATAAATAAATAAGAGACATATATGGCTTTGACAAAAAAAAGAGAAATAAATTAAGATTTGAGATGAATTAAAATTAATAAATTAATAGTTTATATAAGTTAATAAATAAGTTAAATTACTGTTTTCGTTCATAACTTGTCTGATTATGAACCATAACTTGACAAGTTATTGTCCATAATTCATAAATTTTGTCCATAACTTGTCTGATTATGAACTATAACTTAATAAGTTTATCCATAATTTATTTGATTATGAATCATAACTTGACAAATTATGACATATTAATTTTTATAACTAAAAATTGATTTATATATTTTCTTAAACTTTTTCTATTTTCTACTATTTCCTAAAAAAGAAAAAAAGAAAAAAAAGGTGGAATCTCATTACTATGGCCTAACCTAAGAGGATGGTGTGGTGGCTAATGTTGCTGAAAAGCCATAAAACAATGATAACATAAGCCTTACGTTTGAACTACATCATCACTTCCTGAACGTGCAATGATGCCATATTCTTCTTCCTTTTTTTTAATTTTTTTTAATAAAAATACTCTTCATACATTAATAATAACAATACCCACATATCCACCACATGACACACACAGTCACACACACACACCATTTATTAATGTTATGACCCCCATCAAAATAGAAAGCAAAATAGCTACGATAACTCTCTCTCTCTCTCTCGAATTTCCCTTCCATCCATTCTTGAAAACTTGAAAAATCGAAATCAGAAACATTCTCCACCAAAAAAAAAAAAAAAAAACAAACAAACGAAAAGAATTTCCGACTCTATATATTGTCCCCCAAACACCCAATTATACACACACTTAACCTCTCTCTCTTTCCCATTTCCTTTCAAGCTTCGAAAACAAAGCCAGAAAAATCACCATGGATAATGATCTTCAACCGCAAACACAGAAGAAGAAAACGCCACACGTGGCGATTTTTCCTTCTCCGGGGATGGGCCACCTGATTCCGCTCGTGGAGTTGGCCAAGAAGCTCGTCGGGAACCACCACCTCACCGTCACGTTCGTGGTCCCCAGCGACGGCCCACCGTCCAAGGAGATGAAATTCGTTCTCAAAGGTCTGCCGGAGTCCATCGACCACGTTTTTCTCCCGCCGGTCAACTTCGACGACCTTCCAGAAGGTTCCAAGATCGAGACGCTCATCACCCTCACTGTCGCCCGCTCCCTCCCCTACCTCCGCCACGTGCTCACGTCCCTCGCCTCGCGCGTCAGCCTCGTCGGCCTCGTCGTCGACCTCTTCGGTACGGACGCCTTGGATGTCTCGAGGGAGCTCCACTTGTCCTCATACATTTTCTTCCCCTCAACGGCCATGGCCTTGTCTCTGTTCCTTTATTTGCCCAAGCTCGACGAAACGACGTCGTGCGAGTACTGGGAATTAACGGATCCGGTCGAGATTCCGGGTTGTGTTCCTATTCCGGGTAAGGAATTGCTTGACCCGCTTCAGGACAGGAAGAACGACGCCTACAAGTGGACCCTACACAACACGAAACGCTACCGTTTGGCCGACGGAATTTTGGTCAACTCGTTCAAAGAGTTGGAGCCAGGGGCAATTTCGTCCTTGCTGAAGAGGGAGGACGGTAAGCCACGTGTCTACCCAGTTGGACCACTAGTTAATATAGAGCCAAGCACCAAGGTTGACGAGTCGAATTCTCTGACGTGGCTGGATAGCCAGCCACATGGCAGCGTCTTATTTGTTTCGTTTGGGAGCGGTGGTACCCTCTCTTCCCACCAGCTCCATGAGCTGGCCTTTGGATTGGAGAAGAGCGAGCAAAGATTCCTGTGGGTGGTACGGAGGCCAAACGACAAGGTTGCGAACGCAACTTACTTTAACGTGAACGGTCAAAACGACACCTCGTTTGACTTCTTGCCTGACGGGTTTCTGGACCGGACCAAGTATCGGGGCCTGGTGGTGCACTCGTGGGCCCCACAGGCCCAGATCCTCAGCCACGGCTCGACCGGCGGGTTCTTAACCCATTGCGGTTGGAACTCCACTCTCGAAAGCGTGGTCAACGGCGTGCCTCTCATCGCTTGGCCTCTCTACGCTGAACAGAAAATGAATGCTTTTATGTTGACCCAAGACATGAAAGTGGCTATAAGACCAAAAGCGAACGAAAACGGCGTCGTTGAGAAAGAAGAAATTGGGAGAGTCGTTAAGGCTCTGATTGAAGGAGAAGAAGGGAAAAAACTGAGGAACCGAATGAAGGACTTGAAAGAAGCGGCTTCAAAGGCTCTCAGTGAAGATGGGGACTCTACTAAAGCACTCACTGAGGTGGCTGATAAGTGGAAGAACCAGATATGCAATTAGATCAATCACATGTGTAATAATATTGCTTAGTGCTGCCTTTTTTTTTTTTTTTTTTTCCTTAACTTTCCTTTCTACATTGTCTGCCTGCGTTACAGGTAATTTAGTACATCGTGTTTGACTATTAGACATGGTGCGTATATAACAAACACTACCTTTTCGGAATAAATAAATTTGTGTTATTTAATTATTTAAGCATAGTTCATTTCACTGATTTAAATTTTTAATTTGTTAAAAGTTATCATAAAAAGTCATATTTAATTTTTTTACTACAGTTAAAGAGCATATTTAGTTCGCTGATTCGAGTTTTTAATTTGAGTTGAGATGTAATTTTATGGGAGAGATTTTTACTGTACCAAAAAAATTAAATGTGACTATTTCTAAGAGTTTTTTTATTATAGCAAAGCTCGAATTTCAAACTCGAATCGGTGAAATAAACGGGGCCAAAAATTTTCACATAAAGTAACATTTCAACTCGAATTGAAAATTCAAATCGGCGAACTGAACGAAACCTTAGAGTAAGTGCATGCTATATATGCAGTGGAGCTACATACAAGTGCAACCAATGGTAGACAACTATTGTAACACCGGACTAAATTAATTGAAATTAATTTAATTCAATTATTAGTTTTAATTAATTTAAAGATTAGTGATTTACTTTTAGATATAATCATTTTATTATACATTTTTCGCCATTTAAAAGTTATTTTCATAAATTATAATTTGATCCCTCAGCTTTTGAATATTTATAATTTTTTCCTAAGCATTTAAAAACCTTACAAAAAGGTCCCTGCTGGATTTTTTTGGCTATTTTACCTACTATGAAGTGGTAATAATTTGGAAAGACCAATTTAGGTCCAGGGCTTTGTTCTATAGTCTTTTTATAACAAAAGCTATGAAAAGGGCAATTTGGTAATTTGAACTTTGGGTCTCAAATATGATTTTAAAACCAACAATTTCATTTTCCCTTGTTTTCATCGACACTCTCTCTCCCCTGTTCACACTCTCATGCTCTCTCTCTCTACCCGTACTCTCTCTCAAAAATGCTTCAACCTAGTTAGAAATCAAAATGTGCGTTTGGAATAAATTTTAGATTATTTTTAAAATATTTCTGCACGTCTTTTAAAACACGAAAATGAAAACGGTTTACAAACTGTATTTATTTAGCAAATGTTAACGCAAATGAAAACAACAAACAATGAGAATGATTTTTATGAAGGAATTAGAAAACAGTTAAAGTTATTTTTCTTTTTCTGTTTTCATTTTCTATTACTTATCAACAATGTTATAATATATTAATTAATAATTATAACCAAACACGATTTCACTGTTTTACTGTACTCGAAATAATCCCTTAAAAAATTAACCAAACACAATTTTAGAATCAGTTCCAGAAATATTCTTAAAATAATCTCATTTTTACTTTTATACTAAAAATAATCTCATCTTCGCTTAGTGGCTGGAAGTTATGGATTTTAATGTTACAACTTGATTTGGTTTTTAAAAATATGAACCTTGAGCTTTCCTCCTTAAAGCTAAGTTAAAGGTTGCTTGTAAATGTGTCAAATTTCAGCCATGCATGTGTTCTCAGCCCACATTATTTTCAAATTTAATTACTTCGATTGGCTGCATGTGGACATGGGTATGATATGCTTTTAAATTAGGTTCAAGAATGAGTTTGTAGACAGGAAATTCAGTCACATATGGCTTGATAAGAACATACAAACCTCTTTTTGTTCATTCGGATTTGTTTTGAGAATCTTAGAGTTTATTAAATTTTTGTTATTAGTAGTGTGGTTTAGAGGAGCTCCCTTGGGTCTAAGTTGTGGATGAAGAGTATTGAAGGTTTGATGAAAGAGTTACGCGCCTTAGGTGTTCGTTCTATGGTTTTGATGAGGATCCTAGCAGCAGCCTAAAGAAAAGTATAAAACTGTACTTGTTTGATGAGTTTTTAATGTTTGTTTTGTTAGTATCTTAAACTAGACATCCTAAGCTTTGTATAGCTTCAAGAATCACCTCAAACGGACAATTATAACTCAAGTTATGCAATTTTAAAGTTAAGCATGATTTTAAAAAAAAATTCAGAAAAACCATCAAGTTTTGATTTGGTGTAATATATTTTTGGAGACTTTAACGGACCTGAAACTAAGCTTGTGATAGCTTTTTAGAAAGCCCTAGATGTCTACTTCGATTAGGCACTAATTTTAAAATTTGTAAGGCTACGTAGAATTTTTTATGAATATTCTCATAACGGTCGCCGAATCTGCATTTTCTAAGAAATCAGAAAAATAAGAACCGAGATATCCATTTCATGATTTATGGTTGCTGCACCTAAACCGCCGTTCCTATATTTAGGACATGTTATTAATGATGTGTGGGAGTTGGAATCACATCATTTGGAATTTTGAAGCCCGTGTTGTGCGCATTGGAAATTTGACGTAGAAACTTTCCAAAAGCTATCAAAACCAGGGAAAACCAGAATTTTTATTTCTTGAAGACTATTTTTGAGGTACTTAGAGAGCTCAGATTTAGGTATATGATAGCTCATTGGAAATATCTACTTTCTTTAGAGACTTAGATAATAATTTATATATATTCCCGTCAAGGTTGACGAATATGCCAATTTACTAGATTTATGAAGAATACAGATTCGAGTTAAAAATTGATTTATGATTGAATGATTGATAGTTTGGAGCCTTTGAGGTTGTTTTAACATTAAGTATGAGGTTGTTAAGGGAATACAATGAAAAGTGTTAAAAGAGGATAAAACCAACACTTGACGACTATGATATCTCAAGGAGACTTAATGGATCTTATTGGAGTATGATACTTTTGCATTGTTGTTTATACATTCATGGATATTTTACAGATTAGTGAACTTAGCATGTTCATTTCTGGAGTTTTGATATTGTTTGAGCATGAGATTGCATTTCTCTTCCCTTTTGGACATATTTCATGAATTTTCACTTCTCGGTGTAAAAGTCAGTTTTCACCGATGTTGAGACTTTAAAAAGGATTATGAAAATTATATGTGTGTGTGTGTGTATATATATATATATAGCGATTGTATATATGGAAAACCTGACTTTTGCGAATCATGGTTTTTAGAAGTGAATTTTAGAAAGCTAATTAAGTCTCGAATTGAGATAATTTGAGCATGATATATATAAGTTTTCAAACGCTATCTAATGAGCATTTAGGTAGTTGATTCAACATGATGGCCACAGAGATCGTGATATGGAGATCGTATCCTTAGGAACTGGTCCCAAAACCCGACGGGGCATTCCGTAGCATGGGTGGTGATTTGACTTTGCACTAGATTACGTCTCAGTACTTTGAAAGAGCATTTCAAACTACCGGAGTATGATCTTTATCTTTCTTCTATCTACAAATTACTTGGATATTCTAGTGTTTAATAGAATTTCAAAATACTATACATAGTATTTTAAAGACTACTTATATATGAGATACCTTATCACTTTTGAAATGGATTTGAAAATGATATAGTATTTTGAAATAGCTTTCAAATTCTTGATTATCCGCTTGACTCTACATTTGACTGCATCAGTCATGATTGGGTGTTTTTCACATATTATCATTTCTTGCATTCGAGTTATGCATTTTATTTTCGATGGTGTTCGAGTTTTTATTATTATTTTACCTTCCTTGTTTTATAGTCGTCATGTCTTTTCCCCCTTACTAGGCATTTGGCTCACCCCTGCTTTAAATGTTTTCTCCCCTCTAAGGTTAGCAGTTTAATTTACAGCGGAGTAAGTTGATGATAGTAGACTGAAGGCTTGAGATTCGAGATGGTTTGTTTATCACTATTTCATAGTTTTTAATTCTGAGTTGTACTGTACTTTGTGTGTGTAAACTGTAATAGTTGACACTGTCCCAGAGTTGTAACATTTTGATAAAAATTATATATTTATAGACTGTTTTAGTATTATTTGTAAAAGTAAGACTCCGGAGTAATATATTTTAATATTTATGTTGTAAATATTTAATTCCTTAAATTTTATTAATTAATCTTGTTTAATTAAATTAAATTTTTATTTAATTTTTAATAATTATGATCCCTTTTTGAGGTCGTGACAACTATTCATACTAAACCTTTTCCTTTTAATTTAACATGTAAATTTTGATGAAATTTGCACTTTATCATCTCATAATATGTAAAATCTCTCACTTGATTCATATGTGAAATCTAATCAAACTTTTAGTATATGCTTCTTTTATTTTTATGGCTTCAACAAGAAAAATACTTAAGAGCACTATATGCTTCTTTTCTTTTATTTTTATGGCTTCAACAAGAAAAATACTTAAGAGCACTATATGCTTAAGTGGACTCTATCTGTTGGTATTAATGGGTGGTGCTGAGTACCACCGATATCTAATAACATTACTCTTTTTGAATGATGAGTGAGAAATTCTTGTTGCATCACAATTAAAGTGGCTGGCATTGAATTTAAGATAAATTATACATTACCAAACGGGTTTTGTCAATTGCAAAGGGAAATAATGGTGGAATTTTGAGTATTGTCTCCTCTGGATACAAGGGTCAGAGCCAGCCCTTGTATCAACAAATTCAACAGATCTTTTGGTCTTTGTGGTTTACAAGTGTGCAGTATTCAAAATGCTCGATTTTTTTAACAAACTTCTAGAAAATTTCAATAGTCATATAGTTGATTGGTACGGCTGTAGAAAATTTAACCTAGGTTGGTTTTATTCATAAACTCGTGGGTGGCATAGTCAAACCAAATTTCGAACTAAAACTACAATAAAACTATATATATGTTTTTTTTTTTCTTTTCAAACTTTGTCTTTCGTTTCATCTATCTTGTTCATTTTTCAAATGAAGTAAGTTTGTAATCGTTCACTTTTTAGATCAGGTTCTCAAAAATAGAAGTTTACATTATATTATAGTTAATTTTGTTTTATTTAGAGTTTTAAGTTTGACATAGGAGTATGCTAAAAAGCTAAAATGTGAGATATAACATAAATTGTTTTATGAACTCTAGATTGATATGGCAATTTAGAAAACTTCAGAGGGACAATAAGTATAACAAAGAGTGAAAATCTTGGTGTGGGGGACGAACCATTGGCCAATGTAGCTCTGCCCCTGCTGCCAAAGATTGTCTTTGGGTCACAATGTATGTGGAATGCTAATTATATATTCTCCTGGGCATTAGGCAAATTAAATAACAAAAAAAAACGACTTTCTTGGCTTTGGTGGTTATAGTCCTAGGGAAGAGTTACATACCACCTAATTTGCTGGAGAATAAATACCAATCAACAAAAATTTATGAAAAAAGAAAATTTAAAAGGGTATAAAAATATATTTATAATTTTTCAGAGGGGGGCTTTCTATAAATTTTTAGAGATATTCTTATATAAATATTGGTGAAAAAAGAAAGGATAAAAAAGTTGAGGGGGGCTAGTCCTTTAGTAGCTACGTCCCGGTGTGTAGCCCAAATCGATTTAAAATTTGAAATTATGAATTGGAGTAAGAATAAAAATAACCTAGTTTGTAATTTTTACATTTTTTTAATGTGAAGTATAGCATTAATATTTACAATATGTGTAGCTAGTATTAATATTTACATTGGAGATGATCGTATGTTTAATTGTTTTTTTTTAATGGTATTAATTTGTATTGAACACTACAAATAAACAAAGGAGTAGTGATTGAAAGTGAAAGAAAGCAAGCAACTTTTACAGATCATTGGCTTACTTTAATTTCATTTATTATTATTATTATTATTTTGTGGTAATGAGCTTTCATTTATTAATTTATTACTTGTGTGATAAGATTATTGGAACCAAAGTGTGGATTTGCTAACAAGTGTCGTTGAAAGGAAATTAATAGACAAAGCTAGCTAGGTACAAAAGTTAAAGTCGATCCATGCTTTAGCTAAAAAAAATCGTGTTGGAGAATATGGTAATTGGAGTACTTATTCTACATTTGCTTTGAGATTCCAAATGTTTTTGTATCATTCTTTAGCTTTTCCTTGCATGATGAATATGGTAAATAGGATTCGGGATATTATTTAATAAACTGCGAATATATACATTTACATATGTATATTTTGGTGAACAACTGCAAAAATCTTGTTCGCCTGTAGTTAACTCATAACTGTGCCATATATATTCAGAATTGATCTTGTTTTTCAGGGTAATTACTTGGTGCCTTTATTTATTTATTTTTAAATTCTTCTGAAGATTGAATATAATATACGAATAGTACATTCATGAATTAAAATCCGTTGACCAGTACTAATTTTGATATTATTTTGCCAAAATTACATACAACTTCTAAGAGCACGTGCACATTAATGACGTAAAGTAGTTTTACTTGTTTAATTTCATTTTTAAGTTTCGACACTACTTTCTTTTTTCTTTTCAGTTTTACTTGTTTAATTTCATTTTTAAGTTTCGACACTACTTTCTTTTTCTTTTTTTTCTTTCTTTTTTTTTCAATTATGAAACTGTGTTTTAAAAGATAAGTGTGGAAAATTTAAAAAGAGTGTGTCAATAAAAAGACTAAAAGATAACCTAAATTATCTCAATTTCTAAGAGTACGAATCAATAACGTAGATAAATGGTTTTGGTTTCTGGCAAATCTTAATTAAAGTGTTGGATATTTTCTTTGGGAATATTTTTATTCTGCCGGTCGAGCGAGTAAAAATTTCTTTTTGACTTAATAATTAGTGGTGAAATATGAGAGTTTATTGTTGATACAATGTACATAACTCATTTCTCTTGTGTACTATTGATCAGCCTATGTTTATTTGTTTCAAATACCAATTAATTTTTTATTATTTTTTTAATTCCCATACTTTTCTTTTGAGTTTCTCTGTGAGGACTCATTGAACGAGGCCGAGATTATTCCTGTGTGAGAGACTGAAGTTGCCGTCCAGCTTCGGTCCTTCACAGCAGGAGAAGCTCGTGATCCTCATCGCAATAGGAACAACACTAAGGATATTTAATTAAAAGATTTAAATTATGATTTGAATCATGATTTATGATTTGTTATAGTATTTTTTTCTCATAAAAAATATACATAAATAAAAAATAATTTAAATTACATTATTCTAATCTATAAATTAAACGTATAGTAAACGTTTTTGAGTTTTCATTTCATACAACACCTAAAGGCATCTTTTTTTTTCTTTCAAAACTTTTTTTAGTACTTTTTCTTTTTTTAAATAATCAAATTCAAGTACGTTTGTGTTGTGTCTTTTTTATTATTATTATTTTTAAAAGACACCAAGTATTTTTTGTTGTCTTTTTTGTTTTTTGTTTTGTTTTGTTTTGTTTTTTTGGGTGTTTCTGGCTCTATGAAGAGTTGTTGAAACGGTCCAACGTCGTAGGTAATTACTTTTAATGCCAGCTTTAGAGTTGTTGAAAAAAATTGCTGTTGGTGACCAAGTTTTAAGTTTTTGCATGTATTTAATGGATTTTTTTAAAGGAATTTGATGGGTTCGGTTGCAAATGAAAAGTTTATGGCCATGTTTATAATTGATTTCATTTTTTTTTTTTTATGTTTTTCAAGGAAAAAAAATGAAAACGTTTTTAAAATGATGTTTGGTGCAATAAAGACAAATAATAAAAATAAAAATAATTTTTTAATTTAGTGTAAAATGAAATAAAAATGAAAAATGACTTTTAATTGTTTCTTATTTTTTATTTTTGTTTTCTTCTCTCTCGAGCAGAGAGAAAGAGAGAGATATTAATGAGTTTTTTTATACTCAAAATAATCTCTTAATAAAATTATCAAATGTATTTTTAAAAATAATTTTTGTCTGAGATTAAAAACATTTTTATTTTTATTTTCATACAAAAAATAAAATTATTTTAAAATAAATTTTAAACGCACTCATAACTCATAGAATTATCGCACGTGGAGAATTAAAAAAGCGACACTGAAACAACAATGTCTTTTTAACTGTGCGATTTTGCTCCAATGGTTATCGCACAGTTAAAAAGACATCGGAGCAAATGGTTTTTCGTAGCACGAAAAAGACATATTTTAGTACAAAAAACCCAATATGCTCCGTCGGTCATTTTCTCCAATGATTTTTTTTTTCCTTTTCTTTTCTTTTCTTTTTTCCTAGAATTAGAGTCTTGGTTAGTTGGTTTTGTAGCAAATTAAACCTTTTTCTTATTTTATTTTATTTTATTTTTAGCCAAACAACAAAAAGAAGGCTAATAAGTTTTAATGAACACATAACCGGCAAAGAAGCTACATTAAACTAGGTTATTTCTTTTCTTTTACTTTTCTTTTGTTTATACCAAAAGAACACGATGACTACCTATGATGATAAATTGATAATGACATATAAATTTTTTACAATTCTATTTCTTGGAAACATTCCAGAAAATGGAAAAATGATTATAAAGTTGCTTAATTCAATCATTATTTGGAGAGCCGTCAAGGATAAGATCATAATATCGCCAATAGCTATAATATAATATAATATAAGAGAGCCCATATAGTGATATATATATCCTTCATCATTTTTATCTTGAAGATATAAACACGTTACCTTATATCGAAAATGATAGCAGGTAATTAGGATGTTAACAATGATTACAACTTCTTTTTTGACAAAAGTTGTGAATCATGTTTTCGCCTTTCTAACTTTCCCCACTTTTTCCCCCTGTACTTATCCATGCGGCAACTTTCTCTCCTTTGTTTTTGTTTAAGCGTTCAATGCACCAAAAAAAAAAAAAAAACCAATTTTCAACCACGTCGAAAATGATAGCAGGTAATTAGGATGTTAACAATGATTACAACTTCTTTTTTGACAAAAGTTGTGAATCATGTTTTCGCCTTTCTAACTTTCCCCACTTTTTCCCCCTGTACTTATCCATGCGGCAACTTTCTCTCCTTTGTTTTTGTTTAAGCGTTCAATGCACCAAAAAAAAAAAAAAAACCAATTTTCAACCACGTTATGTTTTTCCTTTTGACAACAGTAGCCGCAAAGGGAAAA